>NW_010268513.1:0-26551 GCF_000690775.1 Eurypyga helias
CCCCCCATGATGAAAGACCTATAAAGTTGAATAGTTGGGAGATAATAACTCTAACGGTAAAGGTCCCAGCATATGTATACCACCCTGCCTCTGGCAGTAATCCTGGCTTTGGGGATCTGAAATTTCCTAAAGATGTATTAGTGTCTTATACACATGTGCTCTTGTGCACTCATAATCCTTTTCACTAGCTTCTTAGCTGCATGCTTTGTATTTAAATTTTCCTTCTGACCAAGTAAATCCCTTTGGATGAAGTGACAGGAGCTTTTCAGCACCCATAGCTGGGTGACAGCTGGTGTAGAGGCTCTGAAAGACTGCAAAGTGTTCCTTACTAGCTTTCTTCAGGACCAGTGTCAGCCACCAGCTGAGCGATTTGTTAGCTCCCCTTTGGGCATCAGTCAGCTGAAGAGGCTCACATTAAAGGCTGAAGTAATACAATGGATATTAATATAAAAAAAACAATATCTGTGCTCCTGGCTTTACTGTGCTTTTAATTAGGTGCTTATTCATTATATGTGAACACGGTACATTTTCATTAATTCGGGAAACCCTTTATTAATACTGTATGAGGTATATATGCCAGCCTCAGAAGCACACTGTTAAAACTTTGGCTTGAAAGACGTAATTGTCAGAAGCCTTTCTAGGAGCAGCACAGCGGTTAAAGTAGTTTACTTACAGATCACAGAACAAGATGTTTGTATTTATTTTCCCTCAAGTAAAGTTTCCCTGCAAATGTCCAATGTGTAATATATTCTGTTATTTAATTCTAGATTTGAAGGTTTGCTTCTCAGGGGTTCTGGCAAGTTTTTGCTATTGGAATTAGTAATGAGGAGCGCTGGAACTGTGGAAGTAAATCGTGCAATGTAATCAGGTTGTTAAAGGAAAAGCAATCCAAAAATGAGACTATTTCAGAACCAAACTGGGGCTGGATGTAACGTTGCAGGATGCTGTCTGCACAGGTTTTTCTAAGGGGGTGCAAGCACAAGGGCAGGGGAGAAATTCTTCAGTTTCTCCAAGAAGTAAAGCAAAGATTAATTTAAAAGAAGTCATTTTTTAAAAACAGTAACTCATATGATAAAATTTTAATTATTTATTGATCTCTAAGGAGATTAAAGTACTGAGGTAGGTAAAACTCCCACAGCATTCAAGTTGTTTTGCTTGAGTAAGGACTGTTGGCTTAGACCAAAGACTTATGAGAATTGCTTTATAAAAATAGTAATTAATATTCAATACTTTGTTGGTGCACCACCCACATATATTTGTGAAACCATCTCAGCTTTTAAATAATAATCCAGACCTGTGATAAGCAAATACATGTAGAAGTATTTTAATTGCATTATTTTATCTAAGATATGTTGTCATAATAAAATCCTCATTTACAAATTGGGATAAATCTAATCGGGAAGTTTCTTTCTTTCAGCTGTTATGTTTTAATAAGGTTAGGATGATAGAGTACTTCTCTTTTTCTTATTTTTCCTTGTTCTGGAAATGTGGAATGGGGAATCCTAGAGGAATAAATCAAAATTCTAAAAAGAGATATGGACTCCCTCAAAGATTTGAAACATTATTATTTCTGAAAACAAATAGCTAAATTAAAACTACAGATATCTGAGACAGTTCCCAATTCAAATTTTGCTCCTGATGACTAAAATCAAACCAAGTTTGGGCCTTTGATTCACGTTCAGTAAAAACTTTCAAAGTCATTTCTGTAAGAATGCTCATTTTCAAAGAAATATAACTGCTTTCAATATGATGCATTTCACACAACGTTTCTTTCCATTTTAATTAGACCTGGAGGTTTATTGTCTTTTTTTTTTTTTTTTTCACTGACAGTTGCTAATTGAATAAGATATATTTTTTAGAAATAATAAAATTTGCAAGGTGCTTCATATCTGTGAGTGATACATCACAGAAACGAGGAAGATTATACAAATGAACTAAAATGAAACATTGTTTTCTGGCTCTTCTTTTTACTTTGGAAATTTAACCAAACTAATTTACAAAGAAAAAGTGAGATCTTTTCATTTTAAAACCTCTTTCATACCTCTGCAGAGACAGTTTCATACATACCCAGAGAAAGTACAATGTAGTTTCCGAAAAGAGATAACATTACCTTTCACAGACCAAATCAGACATGTATTTACAGTTCTCACTCCTCCTGCACCCTTTGAAGGTATTCCTGCTATTCATTCTTACATGTGGATTTTGACCCTTCTTTGCATAAATTTTTCCCACTTCCAAAATACGCTGCTGTTGAGCCAGAAAATAAACACTCACTAAAATCTCAAATTAAGCTTACCCCCTGAATGAACGCAGATCACACAAGCAAATGAGATGAGGGGCCTTACAATCATAATACCTGGGCAACCTTCTGAGGTGCAGAACTGAAGGCTTTCTTGTAAGTGTTGTAATTCTAGAAATCTGCTAATAATAAAAATGGAATTTGGGAGATTTTTAGTTTGAACTCAGGCTTTTCACTTGGGTCATGATCCCAAGCACTTCTTCAGCATGTTTTTCCCTTATGAATTATTAATACAGGGCTTGTAATGGGCTCACAAGTGACTCCAGAGTCCTTATTAGTAAATCATGGTCACAATATCAAACTGAAAAATTCACAGAATGTATAGTAAATATAATATTTAACCTCTGCAGGATGTTTTTGAGAGAAAGTATACAATAGCAAAATAAAAGGGAGTCCCTATTTCCTCTAAACATTAATTGATGTTTTCCCAATTTGGGTCAATCAAAGTTCCTAAATATTGTGAGCTTCTTTCTTTTTTTATTCCATGTTTTATAAACTTTTTTCTGATTGTTTTATACCAATTATTGTTTCAGAGTTCACTTACAAACTCTCTGTACAAAGCATTTTTGCTGCCTCTTTACTATTATTTTTAAATATACAGCATCTTTTAAAAAAATATAGGGCATACCTGTATGTTTGGTGTCTGTTTACATTTTCTGTAATGTAGTCATTAAGCACACAACGTAGACTTAAAGGATGTCAAAACTGACAACCACACTATGATTGATGATGCTGTGCTAGACTAATTCTTACCAGGTGTGGTGTGATGTGAATTCAAATGCAGCTCAGGGTTCTTATTTGTATTAGTAAAGTTGTGCTTTGTCAAAGTTCTGTGACTTCTTAACCCACTAAATCCATCTTCTAATCCAAGTTTTTTCTTTGCCTTATTGCCGTATACAATATTTTTCTTCTCTTCTCTCAATAAAGCAATCCTTACATCTTCGTCTCCAGTCGGGGTTTCTTAAGACATCCAGTTCGTGTAAATTCCAGAAAATACCAAGTCTGATGAGGATATGTTAATTAAGTGTAAAATCTACATAAAGGCTTCCTAAGTGACTCGAGCTAGGGTAGGCGAAATTATGTAGGGTGAAATTCACTCCATCAGCATAAAGCATAAACAGGAGAGCTTTATGTGGATAAGGAGTAAAATCTATGATCTTCAACCAGAAAAAGGGCTACAACCCAGACATCTTTGGTCCCTACATATATTGCATCCACTGTCACTTGCAGAGCAGGATAGGGGCCAGCAGCATCATGTTATTAGCTTTTGTTAAGTGTCAGTGGAAAATATTAGGTACTTGCACTTTTGAAAACCAAAAAAATATATATGGAGTAGGGAGGGGTCCTTGACCTAAACATTTAGGCTTTTTTTTTTCTCTTTCTCTCCCCCTTCTCCTCTTCACTCCCACTGTCATTTTTTGACTCTGTCCTCACTGGTACATTGTCATCAGCTGGATCATTGGCAAGCCATGTGTCCAGCACCTTTGATAACAGAGAACCATATAGGCCGGGACTTGCATTTTTTTGTTTCCTGGTTGAGTGATCCATCATGTTTGCTTGTATTTATCTTGATTTTATTTATATTCTATTAACAAAAAATAATGAACTTGCAGAGTCTTGAGCCACTAGGAAGCATGTATAGTAAAATTCTTGAGAGGTCCATTTACTCAGCACCTAAGTAATCTAAAATCTTAAGCAATATGATTCAGTGAATCATAGCAAACCACATCAAATGTTGCACTGTTAATCTATGAAAGTACCCATTAACCCCCACCATTACCTCCCCCTTTCCTTCACCAAACCCTGTTTCACTCAGGTCTAATTTTAAGTGAGCGCTTTCTCATGCAAATACGCATTGATTTGAATGAGATTTTGCAAGGGTAAAGACTGAGCAAAGACTTTGGGATGTGATCTTCCGAGGAAAACCCAGCCCCTTCTTTTATGGATACAGAGAGTCACTGTACAGGAAAGTTATTGTACTATTACTGCACAAAAGTAGTGGAAAAAGGGCCAGCATATGGAATGGTAACACATGCAATCAGTCTGCAATGGACTGGCATGCACCAGTAGCAGAAACACCAGAGTCGTCGGGGAGGCAGAGTTTTTGGCTATCAACTAGATTACTCAGCTATCTTCCATGATTACCCTGAAATACCCTCAAGACCTTTCTGTTGAACCACAGGCAAAGAGGGGGCAAATGGAGAAGGCCAAATCTCAGTTCTACTGGTAAACCATGTAGTTGCCCTATACCCCAAAACATAAGAGAAAAAAATTATTACCATTTGTCAAAGTCTAATAACAAACACTGAGGGTGGGATAGCAATTTTGTAGGGAAAAAAAAAAAGGCTTTTTTTATATGTAGATAATTTTAAATGTCAGTTGCCTGGAATACAGAAGTACTGAAGAGGCCTGGGGAAGTCACAGTGACCCCTTCAGGCAATAGAGTATCCTCCCAAAATACCTCTGGAAATTAATGTTATAATTATATACAATTTTTTATAGATATAAAACTATTTTTAAAAATTATTGTATTTTTAAAATATTCTTTTTTACAGCTTCCTCTGTGTTTCCAGTGTTTGGGAACCTGCAGATGAACTTCAGCAAGTTGGGGTAGGAATTTTGACGGAAGGTGGGGCAGGGAAACAGAAGGACAGAATTTCATCGGATCTGAGTGTAGCATCCTTATTTGCTGACAGAGTCTGTGGTCACAAAATACTTCCCAGTTTTTGCAGTAGAGCTTTAGTTGAAAGGCATGATACCTAAACTTGCAGTCCTGACAACAGGTATTCTCCAAAAACAAGAGAAGTCTTGCTTTCTGAATACTTGATTTAAAGCAAACACAGGTAATTGCATTTCTTTCTGAAACATTACACTCATGAATTACAATTCCAGCTCTGTGTCCACTTTGGAAAGGACGTGAAACACACTAGAAGGACTGCTATGTCACCCACTTTATAGCAAAGGTATTAAAGTATGCCCAATGTATCGCCCACTTAATTGGCGTGTGGTTAGCTCTATTTGCTACATCTAAAGTACTCCTTTACAAAATCAGTTGTGCAAAGAAGTGCTAATGTTACTATGAAGACAGTGTCACTTGTGTGACATGAGATGGTTTCCTGTGCCAGACAGCATGCAGGCTGGATGATCTGGCACGTGGCAGGCAGAGGAAGGAACAGAGAAATGTTTTTTCTGTATAATGAGCAACCTCACATCTGGGTGGAGCACAGGCAATTCTTGGAGGTCTTAGTAGTTTTCACAGATCAGTCAATGCTGTCTTCTTTGCTTCACTCCACTCATTCTTCATCTCAGTTTGCTCATTGGCATCGAGTTTTTTCTTCCTCCTGGAGCCCTCGGCTTGCATTGCATTTTGGCTAGTTCACTCTTAGTGGGCTGGAAAAGAGCTTCGCCACAATATCAGCTGGTGTTAGTGGTGTCAGTGGTGGAAATCTGCTTTAAGCAGATTTTCCAGGAGGATTGGCTAGGTAGGATTTTGTAGTAGTATTGATAATTGTTTGTTGCATCTTTATTTCAGGCTTAACAATATTAAGCACTGCTCTGCTTTATGGCCATTGTTTTGGCAGTGGTAAAGAGTGTGTCCTGACAGATTTGTGAAGGGATGAACCTCTTACTTACTGCTTTCCCTATTTCTGTTGTTACAGCTATAAAAAATGTATCCTTTATATTAACAGACCATCTATCTTACTGCTTTTTTTCTGAACCAGTAAGATATCTCACTGATCAAAAATGGCTTAACAAAATAGAAATTAAAGCAGAAAAAGAAATTTGGGAGATCTGTGCTAATTTATTCCCACCTGCAAGTCATACAAGATGCTCTCAGTGGTATTCCTCACCTTGTCCCCACCTATGTGTCATGTTATCCAAACACATGATTGAGACTTGTGGTCAAGTTATGGTTTTTTACCCAACTTCCAGATAAGCCATGGTAACATCATCTTTGAAACATAAGGAGAATGTGAAATAACAAAACTTAAGGTAACCCTTGGGGCTGCTCCAGGGCATGTTTCCTCTCCTTTATTGAAGGCTGAGAGAGCTCACAGAGCTACTGTGGTTGAGCTGAGACATGGTAACTCTTTTTGCCATGTAGTACCTTTGATCAAATGTCTGAGGCCTTAATTGTGTTTTTGTAATAGACTTAGCTTTAATTTGTAGTATGATTTATTCTTTCTTGGTAAATAAATACAGCTTATATTTTTTTTTCCATTTCCACTTCTATTTCCATAGGAAGAAAAAAGGAAGAGGCAGGAAGTCCCAGAACCTCTCCCCCCCCACAGTGGCAACAGAGGTGGAAGAAAGGCTGAAAGTAGCAGAAAGGACATGAGTGGATTTCAGCACAGAGCACTGAAGAGGAATTATCTCTGAACCTAATGTGCTGGCCAACAAAGCACAACCAATAACTTCCAAGGCCATTGTGGACCTAAAATGCTAGCAGTGGTCAAAGCAAATTAAGACTTTTATTAAGGGACCCTTATGTATCATTTGACTGCAGCAGGATTACACTGCCAGCCCTGCAGAGGGAGATTTAGTCAGGTAATTCTCATTAAGGGGCAAACCTCTCTGACTTCTGCAGGTGCTTTGCCTGATTAAGTACTGAAGAACCAGGCCTTAAGGTTGGCCCAGCTGAGCTCTAACCTATCTGCCTTTATGCAAGCAAAAACTTCCTATATCAGCTTCAGCTCATGCAGAGCAGTCTTACCAGGCACTCTAATCCTAAGGGGAAACATTTCATCGCAATGCACAGCAATTTGCATTCTTTCTCAAAACTCTGCTATTACATTATCCATTTTTCTCTTGATTAAAAGAGATCAAGAAGTACACACTCACACGCTACACATGCAGGCTTTCCATACAGGAGGCCTGGAATCCACATTCAAATTCAGGCTGGAAGAGACCTGGCAACTTCCAGCTCTTCATGGATTTATGCTGTTCTAATAATAGTCACAATTTACTAATAATTATCAAGGAGGGAAGTTGCTGTGCTTTTTGTTGTTGTTGGTGGGTTTCTGAGATATTCAAGTGTTTTCAGAAGTATCCAGTGCCAGAGAGTTCTTAAACACTGTAAGCCTTCTGAGCCTGTACAATTTCAATTTTACATACTGAAGGCCGACCTACGGCATTACTTACTGCTAAAAGCAGACAGGGAACTGGAGCTACACTGGCGTTCAGAAGATAGACATGAATTTCTCCAAGTGGGCAGGCCTTTAGATTATGGTTTAGATTACACAGTCCATCCCCACCACCTTCCCTTTGGGAATGCCCTGGGAAAATAAGCAGGGATGTAGTAACACAAGGCAGTGATATCATCACAAAAGGTTATTTTCTGATTTATGTGAAAGCATGGACAGTCTTTGGGATCCTCTCCACCCATATATTTACTCTTGCATAAGCACTGAGAAGATTAGGGCATATGGAGCATGAACCTCTTCCTGTTCCACCACTGACTTTCTCCAGGAATTGGTATTAGCATGTAACTTAATGTCCTACAAATTAAATCTGGATAATGGCACTTCTTTGTCTCAAAGGAAACAGGAAGAAAAGTACATTGAAGAGCAAATGGCAGTGAATTACGGCATCAAGGGGACCATCTAAAACATCTAGACCTGCTTGACTGTGTAGTATAAAATTGATCTGAGTATGCAAAATAGAACACATTTATTTAAGAAGCTGAATGTCTCAACTACTAACAAGATAAACAACCTAGTATTGACAACATTGACTGTTTTGTAGGATAGATTACTCAAAAAATTTGGTTGCGGCTAAAAGTCATTTACTTCCTCAGAGATAAGTCTGGCTTTCTCTCCAAACATTACCAGACTAGCTTTGGTCTTGGGGCTCTGAGTGGAAATTTTTATACACGACCACATGGAACAAGACATGCAAGAAAAAAGGGGGAAGGGAGAAATTTGAAATAAGTTTAACATCTCTTGTTCTCCATTTTTCTACCAGTGAGGAGAAATAACCATTTTCAGGCACTTAATCTAATGAGGTACTCAAATCAATGATAACTATCCACACAGGAATTAGTAAATGAATATTTCTGGAGAGATTCTGGTTTCATACCAGCAGCTTGACCTGTTCAGATGAACTATTAAAGAAGGGGCTCTTATACTGTTGTCATCTGGATTTTTTTCTTGCTATTGCCACTTCAGGAAAAACTAACAAGCCTTTTTGATCCAAAACTAGCTGTGTATGCAAATACAGCTAGTAGTTGTAGGAGTTGTGGTATATTTTTAGGAGAACATCCAAGTAGGAATAAAAGAAATTTCATTAAGTAGCTATTCATTACAATAGTCGAGGTATGAGAATCCACCCCTGCTTAATCTGGTATTTCAGCAAAATGGCTCAAAAAATCATATTTACAGTCAATCCTTTAATTTATGGGTAGAAAATAAGTAATACTGCATAGTATATAGCAGAACTAGAAATGGGTTAAAGGATTTAGGACAGCAGAGGAACCCAATTTTTCAAGAACTGTGAGACATCAAAAGAAACCTCAGGCATACTAGCTCTTTGTAGCTGAAGAAAAGTTGCTGTGTGTTGAATCCTGCTTCCCCTTATGTCTGTACGGGGAAAACTATGCTGCCACTTGGACCACTGAACAGTGCATTCAGAAGACTTACTGATATCAGTTGCAGAGTCCTCACTCTACTCCCTCCTGGAGCAGGTGGAATTTTCTTTGAATTTTAACACTTTCTAAAATTACAGGGGTAGAATACTAATACAATTATAAAACTTGGGCAATTGCTTCCCACACTTACAATGTTGTACAGCACTCTATGCTGTATGACTGTTGGTGAAAATGGAAAAAATTAATTCCAGCTGCACCTTGTACTTTGGCTGCAGGTCAGCAGGCTTGAATCACAGTAAATTTGTCACCTTAAATTCATTTGCAAAGTTTAATATAAACCACATCACCCCATATTATAAACAAGCTGAAAATGATAAGCAGTTTGTGATATCTCACTGAACAAAAAAATATTAAGAAATAAATATTTTCTTGGAATGTTAGTAGAATACATGATCTATGTTTTCAATCCTAATTTCAGCTTCTGATGAGATGAATCAAATATTCACATCCCAGCTGCTTCTGAATGTTCTAAGTGGAATTTCTTGGAGCAGCATGAGCAGGTGGTGTTCCCACACAGCTCCAAATAAAGTTTATACGTGCTGGGGATGCTGGCTGCCTTACATGCAAACATGAATTCACATAACTGGTTTTCTTTTAATGCACATATTTGGTCATTTTGGCATGAGGCTGAAAGGTCTTCCCAAGGACAAAGGCACAGGTATACAGATGGTGCCTGGAGCCCTACCTTCTTCCAAACCCAATACCATAGTATTCTGTGCCCGAGTCGTAGCTCGTATAAGATGCGTGCATACTAATGAGTGGACTGTTTCCAACCTTTTGACAATGCTTTTTTACTCTGGTTCCAAGAGTGGGGTACACAGAGTAGGATCTGAAGTTATGGAGGATATTTGAGGCTAGCAGGCTTGTTGGGATATACCAGAAAGGCATGCCTTGTAGGGATGGGGCAGAGGGCAAGCTAGTTTAGCCACAGCTCAAATCTGGTTTCTGTATAAAGGCAAAATGCTGATTTGCACTAGCCTGTAATCCAGTCTCATATGTCCCTAAGTGGAAATTGTTTTGTCTGCTCCATACTGAAGCCCAGATCAAAACTAACTGTCATGCAGCACAGAGGATAGGGATTCCACACCTAAGGACACATTGAATGAAATTGCTCACAAAGCTTTCACCTTCAGCAAGTTAACCCAAGTTTTGCCCTTCCTAAGCTCCTCCTTGAGAACTCAATCACCTGTAAAGAGACATTCATAGCTACTTGAATGCCTGCTCTGAACACCTTAAAGGACTCTCTCTTTTCTGGCTACAGAGAGAATTTAGGAAGCTCAGCTTCACAAGGCTGGAGTAAGTTTTTGTCACTTTTCATTCCTCTGTGGTCCATTTTGACACGGCTTTTCATCTTTTTTTAACTATCTCAGCAGCACTCCATATATTTGTCATCCTGTGTTGTAGGCACTTTTGGGTTTGTCTAGTCTGTTATTTCAAGACTGTTTAAGACTGCCAGCGGCTACCATCCTATGTTCATGGCATCATGCAAGTGGTATGAACGATGGTAGAAAGTTAATTTTTACCCTTTACATACCAAAATCACAGTATTCCTCTATGCTGAGGTCACAGAGTGGAGCAATAGAAAAAAAAAAACCTTCACTTTGGGCTAGTTAGGAAGTCTCAGATTGAAGGAATTTAGCTTTGGTCAGTTGTATCACTCTTCATTCCCTCTTCTTTATGAAAGTGATGTGAAATACTTACTGAGTCAGATATGTGGCTTCCAATCCACAGTGTGAAAATTCTAACAAAACTTTTTAACCTTGCAAGTTTTGTCATGGGCCATGTGGATGCAGTGCCACTGCCAGTGTCAACACCTGATGTTTTAACAACAATGACGTTTGACTGCCAGAGCCCAAAGCAGGAGTTTCTTCTTGTCTTTTGCCTTTTCAGTATCAGTTTCGCTATGCTAGTGTTTGGCAGTGGGGCTAGGAGATTCATCACCTTAAGAAATGGAGACAAATATTTGCTTTGATGATAAATCTAAGATGTCCTATCACTGTTGGGGTGCCTAGATTATTGTGCATGAACACTGAACATATTTCAGTGAACACTAAATAGATTGTCCTTAGAACAGTGAACCTAAAAAGGAATGTATATTCACAAATTAGCTTCTACACTGTGTTTTTCTGAGAAGAATAGTAAGATGCTCTTTTCTACATCTTTTTTTATTGTCATAGTCCTTAGCAGCCTTTGAGTTAGCTGTCACTGTGCTAAACTTTCTTAGACGGCATCTGCTGAAAGATCTCTAACACTATAAAAATGCAAGTTATGACTATGTTTCTTACTTTTGTATACTTAAGCCAATATAGGATATTTGAAAACATGATCAAGGTGGGTATTCTTAGAGGGAGAAATGATTAATAATTAATTCTGAACTGTTTGAAAATAATGAACCACTCAGAAAGAGAAAATACAGGTAAAAGTTAAAATAGGATGAGGGAACTGTATATTCTAGAACTATGTAATTAGAATGAATGTATGAGAACTATAACATTCAAAATCCAAAATACAGTTCCAAGCCCTCAGAGGAGACATCTGGACAACTTAACAGGAGGAAAAGAGACCTTTCTACTGATTTACTCATGGGCTGTGTTATAGATAAAGTTTTCCTTGTTCTCCTAGGATCAAGAAAAAAATACATTCTGTTTTGTTTTAAAACCAAGCTAATTGGAAAAAAGAGTATTTAAATACATAGTTTTATACATACATTTTCATGTGTGTGGATAGATATCCACCTATTCACACCTCTCTCCCAGAGGATACTAACAACCACAAATGTGTTGAAAAAAACATTATTGACTTTAAATAATTACTTTCTTAAAAGTGAAAGCTAAAGGGACCTGAGAATAAACCTATGTCATTTTTCTCCAGTGAGAGGTAGCAAGTTTCAGGACTGGACAACAACAGATGCTAGCTTGCCCTGTTTTTGAAACATTTGAGGTTAGTTTTATATCTCATGATCCACAGGTGACAGCCAGGGTTTTAGTGATGGCACATCATTTGATTACTGCCATTTGAGGATACCTCCAATGTGAAAAAATGAGCTTCATGCACAGAAAATTCTAACCCCTACATTTCATATGAGATTTATTCTAAGATAATCAAATTCTATCAGACGGCTCCTCAGGAGTCAACAATCACAATAAAAAGAGTATGTGTTGCAGCCTTTAAGTTCTTTTTATTTCCCATGACAGGAGGGACTTGAATGTTTTTGTTTTGTTCAGTGTAAACCAATAATATGTGATGTTAAAATATATTTATGTTTGCAACCTCTCAGACCAGAGGAATTAAAAAACTATTGGGATTGCCGTTATTGACTATTCACTGAATCTCTGGACCAGCTGGAGCAGATACATTGACACAACTACACCAGCTCACATAAAAATGTGAATATGATTGTAATATAACACAAAATACCTGATCAAGAAATCCAAGACACATGGAAGTGCCACAGCAGTAATAAAATTCTTATCTCATGATTTTAGAAGAAAGTGATGCTTATGAAAAAAAGACTTGTTTTGACCAAGAATACAATGAGAGAGGTTTTGCTGCTAACAGAGCAATTAAACATGTTCATAAAGGTCTACTCCCTTTTTTATTTTCTTCTAGAAACTAGAAATATTTTCTTTCACTGGTGTCTAGAAGATCCAAAACACCTCTCTGCAGTCAGTATTCAGGAGACACACAACATATGGTTACTGAAAACTGGCAACAGAACAGTTTCTCATTCTCCAGTCAGGCACTCATTGAAGATGCTCAGAGGACTATCAACACAGCAAATACTCCTTCTTGCTGATGCATTTTTTTACTGTAGTGACCCAGATAATCTCCTGATAAAAAAGGGAATTCAGTCACACACCTCATTTATTCAAAATCAAGTGTTCAATATGCTTTGTTTAAATTACTGCATATAACAGAAAAATTGAGGGATAGGCATGTATTTGTAGGCATGAGTCTTGCCTTTATGTTTGTTTGTTTGTTTGTTTCCCCCAAACATTTCTATATATTTTTACTTCTGTTACACATGGTGCATTTTTGCATCCTTACCCTCACTTCAGTCTAGTAGCAGAGGTCATTCTAGAAGTTCATATGATGCTACAATCTGCAGGGGGAAAAGATAGTATTGCTAGCTCCACAAAATTGAATTTTCAGTCTCGTATACATTCAAATAAAATATATTTAGGAAAAGAAATGCAAAGAAAAAAATCACATGAGAGCACCAGCCACATCTCTTACTCTCTGAATTTACCAGTCCCTGCCTGTCTTTCTTCCTCAGAAAAGATAAGTAGAGTAAGGCTTTTTACTCCTCCCTGCATTTCTTTTGTTCTGAGTATCTACAGTTTCAAGTTATGACCCTTACTTATTGGACTAAAGTCCACACTAAAAACCCCTTTTGGTGACTGTTTTCCTATAAAAGGGTACTAGTACATCCTAAAACCAGGTTGGAATATCAGAAATACATACTACAGATCTAGACAAGAATATGACCATATGAAAATTAACCAACCTTTTTTACTGAAACGAACAATGTGCAAATTACTGAGATTCTGACATCCTGGAAGTATCTACAGCATTTTAGGAAATAAATGGCTTGGACCAAAACTCTACTTGTACAGTACCATGAAAAGACTTAGGAGGAAAAAGAGACTGCTCTCAGCCCTCCAGCAGGCACACTGAGAAGTGAGCCAAGAGACAGGCCATTCTACATATATCCCCAAGGAAGAGGCATTGGTGACCCACTAACTGCCTTTCAGTTGAGAAGTTCATGAAGAACACACTGGGAATGCCTTTACAGACACACCCAAGGAGGTTGTGGAGTCTCCCTCCTTGGACATACTCAAAAGCCATCTGGGCATGGTCCTGGGCAACCAGCTTTAGGTGGCACTACTTGAGCAGGGGGAGTGGACTAGATGATCTCCAGAGGTGCCTACCAGCCTCAACCGTTCTGTGACCATGTGATTCCGTGATTGCTAAAGCCCTCCAAGCTTTGCATCCACAATCAATAACTTTTTTTTTGTGGATGTGTGTGAGGTAGTGTAGTATATTATAGGAAGTTCAGTAGGGTCCTGTCAATAGTCCGAGCTTTATGCCTAAAAAGAAGGTATGGAAAACTAGTTTGAAGAAGATAATTACAAGGTCTTTATTTTGAGAGAGTAATTAGGGCTGGGATCTTACAGAATAGCTCTCCTAGTTCCCTCCCATTTATAAATGACAGTGGGAGAGCTTCCAATCTGCTCAGAGGCAAAGCTGACCCAGCAGAGTTTACTTGCTAGAGTACACACTCAGGTGGGGAGGAACAGTTCATGTGGGATGATACAAGGTAGAGAAGTGGCAAATTCTTCAACCACATCTCAATCAAAACACAACACCTGACTGCAACAGCACAAACAGATTTAGCGTTTTCTAACATACCGAGCATGAACACAAATCTGATGATACAAGCATGGCATCTACAAGCCTGGGATCATTTATTTTAGGTAAGATTGCCTAGTGGTATAGATGTACATTCTAGCAATCTTTTCCCCCCTAAACAGGAGTATTGTTGCCACTGAATCTTTGGCAGATGTCTTTTCCTTTCAGTTCCTAAAATGAAACACTTTGCAACATCTCAGAAACAGAAGGCTGAGCTTCTTTATTGACTCTACAGAAAGATCAGACTTCAGAAAGATACCTTTCTGTAAGACTCTCTGTAGCGATTTTCCTTCCCACTTCTCTGTTCTGGAAAAACAACAGCTTTTCTGTCAAGAGTTTTGTGTAGTTCTGTGAATAAACTCATGCCTTCTATGTTGTAGAAGGACAAGAAATAGATGTGTATGATCATAAGCATCCCCCTGTGAGCTCATAAGGCAGAAAAAAATGTCAATGAAAGAAAAACAGAGGCAAAAAGATAAGTCTACAGTAGGCTACCAGACCTCTCATAAGTGCCCATTAGCTTGTTTTGGAAACCAAGGCAAAGAGTAAATATACAGCACAAGACAAACTAACAGAAAATAATATTAGAGTAACAGAAAATGTGAAAATTTCATTTCAGGGATTTCAGAGATGTCTGTTATGGGACTAGTGTTATTCAATATTTTTATTAATATCTGCAATTATTTCTTGTAAAATTAACAGAGGACACAATAATGATATGTCAGATTATAAGTGTATGATAATGTAAGCGGTCACTTACATTAGCATGCTGGGCAGAGTGTCCATTTGAATGACATAACACAGTGACTTCAGACAGCCTGGCACAAGCCCCGTCTTTCAGAAACAAGGTGCCTACTCCACACTTGGACTGAGGACTTCCAGGTGAATCATCAGTGGGAAATGGAGATTCTAAGAATGGTTTGAGCCCAGACCTTTCACCTCTGTTTCAAAAAAGATTGTTGTCAAAGTGACAAGGATTGAAAAAAGAATTTCTCTGAGGCCTGGAAAACCTACTTTATGGTAAATGGGTAAATCTGTTTCCTTTACATAAAAAGGTTAAGAAATTACATGACAACAGTCTAAAATTACCTGCATTATTTCTTGTAATGGGGTCTGTAATCCAGTAGATAAAGGCATAGCTGAAGCTACGTAAATACATACTGAACTAATCTCTGATTTTTAAAAGTAAATTAAATTTAACAACTGAAATGGATGTGGATGTTCCTCTATAAACTTTGTAAATCAAAATAGATACTGTGATTTGTATCTTAAATTGACACCTGCCCTGATTCATTTTGTAAAGAAGTAATAGAATAATTTAAAATATATATATATTTAGGTAAATAAATTGGATATTTTGAAAGAGATGTTAACATTTAAACAGAAGCTGTGGACCATATACAAATATTACTGGGAAATGTCACTTTTTTATTTGGGTGATACAAAACGTCTACATTAATGTCAGTACTAGTATTATCAGTTCAGACTGGAGTCCACTTTTACTTCAGTTCAGAGTTGAAAAAAGAGACTGCCTTCCATGGTCAAGACAGATCTACTTCAAACACAAGGGGGTATGTGTTAATCAAGACTTGTGTTCTGGTATGATTTAGCGATATTGATCATTTACATGGATGTTTATGGTAGTGCCTCAGGGGTTCCAGATTTTCTTCCTCAATCAGCAGTTATGCTAGGTCAATAACCAAGTAGCTGGGAAGAAATTCAAATAGTTTGGGTCAATACATTTGTATCCAAATTTTACGATCTCTGTGTTTGACCTCTTCAGGTCCCCAGGATGCCCCAGGACTGTTGTCTACAGAGCAGTTAAGTTCCCTTGATGTCCTTGAATGTTCCTTCCTCAGCTTGGACTGGAAGCTCATGGGAAGCCATCCGGTTACAGCCTGACAGATGAGCTTCCCGTCTGCAGTCCTTGTTGATTTAGCCTGTCAGCTTGTCTCCTCACAGCCTTCTTCAACATAGGCATTACTCACTTTTCAGTAGCCCAAGATGCAATCTAACCTCAACCAAATACTCTGGAAACCAAACTGATTTGATCAAACCTGGATGTTTGGCAAGTCTGAAGTAAACTGAATGTTTTATTAGTGGAAGAGTACAAGAAAATATAGACTACAAAAGATGAGACAAAAAAATTCTTAGGAGTTTTACTATTGGCTTTTAAAATTTGTTAAATATAAAAGAATGTTTTCATTTTCTGAATGTTGGGGTGAAATCTTAGCCCAAATTCCTTAAAAAAAACACTGCTCTGTCTGACCCGTTTGGAATGCTGAGACAGTGAATAGATCTGACTGCTTATTTAGAAATCTTACAGGCGTTGTATTGGAACAACTGATATAAAAACACGCTATCCCACGCTCCCACTTTTCCCGCTATTTGCCAATTTGTAATTACAGTATGTAAATACACAGCAGAATGGGTCTTTGGTTAATCAAATTGATTTAATTGCTGAATCCCCACAGATGAATGTGAACAGAGTCTTCTCTTTTCTCATTTTTTGTTGGCAAAACATAGCCACACAAATGCTAAAAATTCCACCAGAAATGGGAATGGGATTTGAATTAACTCTCTTACAGGAACACTGCTAGAACACCTGTAGTCAGATTCAAAGGACTTTAACAAGGTAATTCTTGATAATTTTAGAGTTGTAAATTATGGCATACCCTAGAGATACTGAATTAATTAGGCCTTTGTAGATTATCAATCTGTATATGCCTATTTTTTTATGAAAATCTGGCATTGTTTTTCATTTTCTGAATTATGTTATTAAAAAGACAGATATAGTAGTAGTACAGAAATGTTGCAAAGGGTTCACCAGATATGCTCATTAGTTTATAGTCTGAATATAAAGCTCCTTGTAATAGTTATGAGTGTTATTGTTAATATCACCTTTAGCACTAGTCATTGGAATTGTAACATTATCCTGATTGCTTTTGGCAGGTAACTGAATCATATAATCTAACGAAAGCAAGCCTGAAGATGACCTTGACAAAATGGTGGGTCATTAAAATATGATGACTTCATGAGCTAGTAAGAATACACCTAACTTTCGGACTTTCAGACCTGCCTTGGATACATTCATGCCATAGTACCCAGGAGCTTGTCAGTTTCTCAGGCCATGTCAAAACCTTCCCCAGGTCCAGCTTCTCTATCAAGGTAGGACACATTCCTGTGTAAGCCCTGTGTGAGGAAGTGTGAATGTGCACCCTTGCAAGGGTGCTAGCCTGAAGGATTGGAGTACCAGAATCGCAGAGCATGTCTTGCTATGAATCAGGAATGCAGCCTTAAATCTGACATTTGTGATAAGATAAACTGAAGCGTTTGTCAGAGACACTGTCAGCAGAGTCCCAGAAATACATGAAAATTCATTGTCCCAGCAAAGGAATTGGGGCTTAAATTCTGAGTCAAACAAGAGAGCTGGTCCCAGTCTTACCAAATCCTGGATGAATGTTGTGACCATTCTTGTACATTGTACAGAAGGTATAGTATAAGTAGTAGCAGTAGTAATAGAAGTAGTAGCATGTATTTTTTTTTAACAGTTCTTTGAACAAAGCCAGCTGGCACTGCATACTGCATCCTACTCCAGAGGCATTCTGAGAGGGCCTGTGCAACTTAGATCAACAGAGGATGCTGAAGGAATATCTCATTTTGATCAGGTTTTGGCCCAGACAGGTTTTAGGCTTTTCTGCCTGGCTAATTTAGTAAGCTGATTCTAAGAACCTTAAAAAAATATATAAATTTGTTGAGGAAACATTAAGGCTGAGAAGTCTGATCTGATAGACCTTAAAGATCTCATTCAGTTCTACATTGAGACCTGCATTTAGATGTCTAGACGTATGTGTCTACAAGTGAGGTAGGAGACTGAATTGCCACTATACTCACTCAAGATCTAGTCAATATGGTCAGGTGAGTCTAGAGATTTTTTGGTTTACCAAATGAGGTATTTCCTTTACACTCAGTGAACTGAGTTCTGCTGACTAATAGCTTAATGTATTTGCCTAGACATACTCATTTCAGATGCCTCCCTGGCCAATTGCTATTAGTCCAGTAGACCACGAGTCCTATGTCACATCTGCCAAACCTGTGCAGACATTTTAGGTGCTCTAGGATACCTCAGCATCATTAGATGCCTATGGTTGAACAGCTGAGCTGAACTCTGGGCTTCCACTGTAAAAGGGGATTAGACATTAGCGTACTTGTAGACACATTTAGATAAATTAGCCTAGATTTCTGAGGCTGAAGGTGGATCCTACCTGTGAAACTCAGGGGTTAGTTACCAGCTGAGACAGTGTTGTCAGAATCAGTTTTCAAGTTTGGTAATCATAAGTCCTCTTCTGAGGCACCTATTGCCCTTACTCAGCTCTGTCCATAAATGCTTGGAGCAAGCTCAATCAATTCTAGACTGCCCAAGCCTAGAAACAGATTTAAAAAGGTCATTCGTATTTCACAAATAATGCCATGACTAACTTTTGATCTCAGCAGTTCATGAGACTACTGATTTAAATGCTTACTATACATTTCTTTAAGACTCAGGATAAAACTGCTGCCAGATTTCAATTCTAAACAAAATAAAATTCTTTACATTGCTTTTGTATTTGCTTTGTGTGATAACTACCTTTTCAGTGTACTACTAAACTCAATTAGAAATTCTTACTTGGCAGCTATGTGCTGCAGTATTTTGCTGAGACTAATGAACAAAGTTTCATAAAATCAGCTTGTGACCATGTGATGACTATTAAAACTTATAAAGCCCTTAACAATTATCATAAGGAAATCAGCCTACTATGGCAATGTTATAGGGTGCATCGTGAACCAAACTACTTCTAGCTCATCAGAGCTTCGCCTGTTCATGCTGGAGCACAGACCTGGTTTTAAGCAAACAGATGGAAATACAAACCTCTGATATTCCTATTTCACTTTGTGCAACTAACATGCTTAAAAAAGAGGAATTACATTGACCTTGAAAGACTATTGCACTGTACCCTAAACTCAAATTTCTTTCTTTCACAACTCCCTTTTCTATGATATTTTTATAAAAGCATCTTTCTCATGTTTCAGTTTTTTAAACTAATCAAATAACTGCCACACAGTTAAGACAGTTTTATTCCAGGTAAATTAAATTTTTTTAGAAGGCTTTCATACCTTTCTTCTCTTTCACCTTACTAGTAACACTGTATACTATTATTTGCTGTCAGCCTGGATGCTAGTACTTTTCTTCAGTGTTTTCTGCCCTTACTGTTGGTGTCTTTTCTAGCAACAATCAGAGCTGGTCCCTCATAATTATCTTCCTCTTTCAGATTTTGGCTAGCAAACTGAGAGTGTTGTAGCCAGTCTGGTAATTATTTCACAGTGGGATCTTCCAGTGCTGTTCAGAGATTCTGAGAGACACTTGCTTTACAGAACACCAGACGTGCTTGGCACATTTGACTTATATGCGCTTTACTTTTTCAGCAGTCAGAAGCTTTCCTAACACTCCAATCTTTCCGCAAGTCTGGTTTTCCTACTAATTTTCAATATTTTTTTTATGCCTTATTCCCTCTATATCTATCTTTACAGTCTGACTGCTTTGTGTATTGCAGCAGACAGCAGGACTAGGATCCTTCTTTGTTTAGGTATCTACATGTAGACATCTTCAGGTGAGCTATTCACACTAGGCTCTTCTTAGAGAAAACAGATGTCCATTTTAGCTTGTTTTTATATAGTCCTAAAAGAAGGTAAGATGAATTGCACCTTAAAACTACGCATTAGTCTCCACTGGCTGGAAAAGAGCTTATTTAAACTAACATAAACATATATATATTTACATTTCAGATGTCTATATCTGTCCTGGAATCTGACCATAAAATGAACATTAAGTATCTAAGATGAATCTTGTGATCTTTAATAATAATTTTTGCCTGCAAGTAGGATCCATAACAAAACTGATATATAAAACCAGTAATTTTAGCGTGCATTCCTCTATACTGCTTTGCTTTTTCCAACCTGCCACAAACGTGTATAACTTGACTGTTATTTAGTGTTTTTCTGCTTTTGAGCTTTCATTGTCCACTGAATACCGTAACACTGAGTGTATTGTACTTAACCTAACAGCAGTTCAATGAAGTAATCCAATAGCATATTCTAGGTGCCTACAGAAACAGAAACATCCTGCCCATAAAAAATAATGCCCTTGAAAAGCTATTTGGAGAAACATTTAGTTCTCTTTAGTCTTTCAGAATGAAGATGTGTTGTATGAGGTATTTTATACATGCAAATGCTTCATTTTCTTTCTTTAAGTCTTTATAGTACTATTTGTTTTCAAATGAGTTTTGTGGTTGTTTCATACAGGGAATGCAAAAGACAGGGTACATTTCACCATTCTGTGGCTTGCCATATATTTTTCTTTAATAAATCATCATTGAAGATGTGAACAAGTTTAATTTCACAATATAAATATTTCCCTTTTCAATTTGTGTGTTTGTATGTGTGTGCCAAAAACAGATTTTTCTAAAAAGCAATAACCCAAGAAACCACAAATTTGGCACGGCATGAAGCTGTGCCAAATAATACTCCCATGGAAAAACTGCACATGATACAGACCATTTATATTTATGAAACCTGAGCTTGAAGAAATACCTATGTTTTTATTTAACTTTGTTTGGAAGCCATATTCAGTGATTTCTGACGTCTTGGTAACAAAATGGCATATAGATCATAAAGCTCCCTCCTGCTGTTTGTCTGCCCAGAACAGACCTTTGGGTAAATAAACAATCTCAAACATAACTAAAGTATTGGTATATTCCAAATTTTAGTAAAACTTTGAAAACATGAATACCAGAGAGAGTATCAGTTACATGGAGAATAAGAATTACTGGGGTTTAAACTGCTTTCTCTATTTAGTCTACTTTTTCATTCCTGACCATGGCATAGTGACTTGAAAAGTGGAAAAGCTAGTGGAGGCCACTGCCATCAACCCTTACAACACAGCTCTACCATCTTTTAAGCCAGGCAAGAGTCACTGTAGCTAGCAATGAAAAGGTGGAAAGGTGTTTGTCAGACATGTTCCAGAGGAACATGTTGGAAGAGGCAGGCTACAGCAACATGGATATCTGCCATGCTTCATCTTCATCTCAAGTAAATAAGAAGTGCCTCTGCATAGAGCTTATCTGCTGCACTGGCAGGAAGCCATGGGGTTTTTGCAACTGCTTTTCCTTGTCCATTGGGCTAACTGAACCACAAATAGAGCACCAAATGGGAGGATTCTGTCAGTACCAACTAATCCAGAAGGGAATCAGAGAGTTCTGATTCGAGAAGGTAAAGTCTTATCCGGGTGATGCATTTTATTTTTAGACACATAAAAAATGCTTAGCTTATTTCTGTTGTTTCTTTCTGTTGTCATGTAACCGATTTGATCTGATATGAACTAGATTTGTCTCAGTTACTTGATAGAACAAAAATTCTTTGACATAAATGGCCTTCTAACATACTAGAAAAGGTGGATTAGAAAATACAAATATACTATCTGGAAGGGTCAATGTTACCAAAAAAAAAAAAAAAATCTTGAATCCTGCTTTCTTGTTTTATGTTCTGGAAACCATTCAAATTGAGACTGTACTAGGATACACATCTCAGTCACAGGAATAATTAGGCAGACTAACACAGCCTTTTCAGGGATCTTTAAAGCTGCAGCTCCCATTCATCTACTATCTGAAGTAACATGTTGTATAGCTAACTTAGTGTATATACACTACCCTGACATAGTATCTCTCCTACTGCCATGAAAACAATAAAGACATATATGCTAGAAGGAATACAGTTGACATGCCATAACTGTGTTCCATTACCTTATCCTTTCAGCCAGTACAATGGAACAGATAAGTAAAGGCAGAGGTTCAACCATTTCCCAGTATTGTGCATTCCAAGTTCCTCAGGAGTAGAAGTTGGAGTTCAGTCTGTCCTGTTATCTGACTCTCAATTCAGCTAGATCTAGGCAGACCAGACCCTTCACAGCTCACTGTCATAAATTGGACCTCTGTCACAGAGCTTTTTGGAAAAAGACCTCACGCCCTTTCCCCCTAAATTCCAGGCAACGCTAGTGTCCAAATAAAACCTAGAAAAAAAGAAATAATTTTGCCTGTTGGCCAATAAAAACTTCGTGGAGTTTTAAGGGAATATATCAGGGTGATTTCACATTTGCATTCTCTCAGTTTTATTTCTTTACCCTTGCTCCTCTCAATTTATTATGTTTGGCCAGATTGCTGGGTCTACTCCAGTTCTTTTGGGCTCCAGGAGATCTATAATTATTATTTAAGAATCAGAGTTTTGTCAAAGCAGTATAGACCAATTAATCGTGTTTCTTGTAATAAATCTAATAAAAAGTGGGGTTTGGAAAATGTATTCATGTTGTGAACTGTAGAAACGAACCACTGAGGCAGATTTAAATGTCCACAGACTGGTTAAGGCTTTTTAATGACCTAATTTGCCCTAGAGCAAACAGTGACCACAATTTTGGATGTTGTTATTTCCAGGTCTAGTAGCCACAGAAAAGGAAAGTTCCAAGAACAACACGAATGCTGGGGACACCGATGATTAGATGATTGGCTCTAATCATCAGACTGGGTGATTATTTTCAGGACTTATATCACAGTTACTAACATGTTGCTTTTATTAAACAAAAGACTGTCAGGAGCAAGATAATAGCTAGGTTTGGGGCAATTCTCTGTTCTTAAAAACATTTTCATTATCAACCAGCTAGCAAGTTGCTTGCATTAGCTCTACACATTTATCCAGATCTGCCCATGACTTGTTCAAGCATAGTTCTCCCCGTAGGGCGGGGGTACTCCTTGACGGAGCAACATTTACTAATCAGAGTAAGGCACCACACACCAGGACTCAGGCAGGTACCTATAAATTCCTGCCTGGGAAACAGTGTCAGACATATTCTGCATGTATTTTACTGAATGGAATTCCACTAAAACATGTACATCAGGATCTGGCTCCTCTTGATAGAAATATAATGAACCAATTGACTTCACTGGTGCTTTGTCCAAATAAAAAGTGCAAGCCCAGGAGACTGTTCAACAGAAACAAATTGTCCTGCCTCCTCTTTACCAGCCAGAAGTCTGCCTATCAAAAATGCATTGCTACTAGAGGTAAGGAAAGCATCTTGGCAAGTATACCCTTCAACAGGAAGTCCTTTAGCCTTTTTGAAGAGAAATTTCAGCACTGACAAAACCAAGACCAGAAGAGCATCCACAAAGATTCTTGAAATTAATCCTTCCTGATTTAAAGTGGAAGACAGCAAAATTTTTATTGAATCGTCCTACTGCTCACAAATTATAATGTGCTCTACTAGATTGCAGGTCAGTCACACCAATCTGGAGGATATTATTTTTTTTTCCTTTTTCCCCCCACTTATTCTTTTCATTCCGACAGCACTATTGATGAAGACCTCAGGAAAAAAATACCAGCGCCCAAGACACTTTGATGGCCTTTCCACTGTGTAATTATACTTACTCTTGATAACACTAAAGACATGCCTTATTGGTAGTGGCACAGGCTGCTTTCCTTTTCACACAGAGATGGATTGTTTCTGCAGGCCTTGATGGCCTTCAAATTATCTGAGCACAGAAAAGAGAGCAGAGTGAATTTTATTTTAACTCATTTTATTTCTAAATTTATTTCCCAGTAGCTAGAAGGTGATGACTGCCCCAGCAGTCAAGTCAATTGTTATCTGTGGGACTTGATTATGTTTAGACCCAGTCTCTCATTTTGAGCAAGACACAGTTAATGAGGAGAGAAATGAAAAGTGCATTGAGTCACAGTGTGTTTGTGGTAATTTGTGACACATTCACTCTACTCAGTTCTTTGTTTATTCCTTCCCCCCTCCATGCAGGTCCTGTAGAAAAAGGAACAGATAAGCGAATTCAGTGGTAGACGGTTAAGGGTGTTGAAAGTAATGAATCTATATCTCTCTATCTCTTTCCCCATTGTTGGCAGTAATTGGAGCAGTGTTCATCTATACAGTAAAATGCCAGTGAAGCCCATCTTAACGAAACATCTTTTTTTCCATTATTTTGCAACACATTTTTCATTGACACTGCTAGTTTTTATTTTCAGTATGTGCCTTTTTTTTTTTTTGCAAGCTCTTTGCCACTCTTCTAAATAATAGTCCATTAAACAGTTCACAGTGTGTGTTCTGTAGAAATGTAAAAAAGTGATTGGATGATACTAATTAAGGAGAGATTTTGTTTCCATTTACTGCAGATCAATGGTGGGTTACATTAAAGCTGCATTTTTGTGATGAGTTTAAACACAAAAGAACAGCTGTGCTAAATACATATTTCAAGGCTTACAGGTAGGTCAAATAAATCTTTCTTTCTTTGCCTGTCTATTTTAAAACTATAGCAAACTGTATCTGAAGAACAGTAGTAAAATAAAAAGGCAAATTTCTCACTGCAGATTTTTTTTTCATTTGTGGTAGCAGAAACTGTTACACGAGTAATGCCAATTGCAATGCTTTGAGATCCCGTTGGCTTTTAATTTACTCTATAGTCTACTATGCATTAATTTTAATGAGACTTTTCTTCTGTTTTCTACAGTTGCCACTCTAAGGTATCCCATCTCTGATTTATGGCTGTTAGACACAGGGAAAAAACATCTTTGTGTGAAAACTCTTCCTGTATCTGAACCCATATTTCTTCCTTTAATCCTAAATTATTCTGAGCAAAAAATTTAACCAAAATCTCCATACGGAGATATGTTCGTATGCAAAGAAGAGTGGCAGCTCATTCGAGTCAGATCAATTAAAATAAAAATTCACTATTCGTTGGCATTCCTTGATCAGAACAAACAACATTCACAGGAAATTCACCTGGTTGCCTCCAAGTAACATAATGAATCCTGAACATATATGACAAGGAACTGAAAGAGAAAACGTTTTTCAGCTACTTGCTCTAAATATCAAAACTACAAAACTATTTTAAAATCAGTTCTCTCTGACTATTTTAGAAATTTATTTCATTTAATATACGGTCCTATATAAGGCAGCTATAGGGACCCTGATTTTATCCAGATCATTTCAATATCGAAAGCAGACAAGAATTGCTGTTCGCACTTTCTTTGCATTACAACAGTCTGGATCCCAGTTCTAAACCACTATTAGCAGAGTAGAATAACGTAAGACAGGCTTTGTATATCGTGGGCTGAGGAGGCTGCCTGATGTCTTTGATTTTGCAGAAACCAAGGTCAGATGTACATTTAGTATTATCCAACAAAAGTCTGTACAGGAATGGATAAAAAGGTTTGATTTGGGTCCATCTTTACTATTTTAAGTTTAATTCAATACTATATGCTTTCAATCAAATCAGCTTGAAGCAAGAGTTAATTTATAATTCATCAGATCTATGTTCCATGTTGAAATCTGAGTACTTTCAAACTCTCAGAAGAAATTGGGTGGGTATGCTGAAAACGTACCCACCAAACTCTGGGTTGATGCATTTTTCAAAGAGGTGTATTTGCTACAACCTTAAGAAATTCTTATTTGTGTCTGCTGTTCTTGGCACTAGTAGCACTGTCAGGACTCCTGCACAAACACAAGACCATCCATAGCATGACATGGCTGCTGCACGTTTGAGGGCTACTTGTGTCTAAATACATGGATGATAGCACCTGAGTTCCATGACTTACTCCGCAGTGGGTCAGCTAGCTGGCTTTTCCACTGGTCATGTAAAGATAATGCTCACCTTAACATTATTATTGAAATGCCATTTTCCTTTATACATATTGAAGTGTAAACAATGCCATATTGCTGATCATTATTGTTCAGCTTGCCTGGCAAGATCATGGAGAATATCCTCCTGGAAATCATGCTAAGGCACATGGAGAATGAGGATGTGATTGGTGACAGCCAACACGGCTTCACCAAGGGCAGATTGTGCCTGACTAACTTGGTGGCCTTTTACAATGGGGTCATGACCTTGGTGGATAGAGGACAGGCAACATATGTCATCTACCTGGACTTGTGCAAAGCCTTTGATACCATCCCGCATGACATCCTTGTCTCTAAACTGGAGAGACATGGATTTGATGGATGGACTGCTCGATGGATAAAGAACTGGCTGGATGGTCGCACTCAGAGAGTGGTGGTCAATGGTTCAATGTCTGAGTGGAGAACAGGGATGAATGGCATTCCTCAGGGGTCG
>NW_010268514.1:0-4246 GCF_000690775.1 Eurypyga helias
TGCTGGCCAGAGTTAAATCACGACAAGTAGCTAATGTCTTTTTGGTAGGGTTTTCACATTTCTACTCATTATTTCCTGTAAGTACATGTACAGGCTCAGCCAGATGAGAATTGAGGTGTCTGTGTATACCTCAGGGCAAGGTTATTTTGCTCCTAACAGAGTGTGTAACTGTCACTGGGTTCTGTTAGCAATGAAAGGGCTGTTTTCTGCCTCATACTAACATATGATGCCCTTCAATGCTCATCTGTATGGTTGATTTCCCATCTATTTATACAGGCCCACTAACTTGCTGTGGGCTTCCCACAGAGGGATAGGCTCTAACCCCATGTATGGGACTGCAGGAGTATTTCAGACAATATTTATAATCATCGAGGAGGAATATGATTTTCATTATGATCAAAATAATGATCATAACGAAAATCCAACCCAAATCATTCTATGATTGTATGATTCATTCTATGATTTTATGAAATGGCCAATGTTATTAGTTATAGTAATCTTACATAACCAAGGCCAATCCGAACTTTTCTACTGAGCTGCTACTATATTGCTAAAGCCTGAATTTGCAAGAGCTTTTGTATGTGAGTCGTTCCAAAGACACTCTTTTTCCAGTGAGGTGGTCAGATTAGTAGAGTGGACAAGCAGGGGGAGAAGCACTCTTGAATTCCAGCTGGTGTCTCAGTACAGGTCTCATAGCTAAATCACTAGCTTGGATAAACCACAGTGAATATGTAACCTGTGTTCAGTGAGTATGAAATAATGCTGGGCTTCTCGTCTTGTGTGCCTATAGACTTCTTGAAGGTTTTTTCTTGAGTCGTAACTGCTTTTATGACTCAGAAAATGGATTAATATTTGTAGTTGTTGCAAATGGAAAACAAGTCTTTGAAACAACCAATCCCACATACAGAGCCCTGAAAAATTAATTCACGGTAGAAATACTTCAAAAGATATACATAAAACTTTGCAAAACTTACACCACTGGTTTGTGGTTTTTTTTTTTCATATTTGTCATCAATATTTCAGGTTTTGCAATCATTCTCATTCTTTTTTCTTTCCTTAATGTTCCTTATTCTTTCAGTTGATTTCTATATTCTCGTCAGGTTTTCTTTGCATGCTATTTTTAACTGTAAATAGTTACCAGATATTTCAGATTTTGTTTTGACTTGTTGAAATAAAATCTCTCAAACTTAGGTGTTGTAGATTCCTGCAATTTTTGTCTGTTATTCTGTGAAACACACATACTCTGTTGTCTAGTAGGTTAAAGGTGTGCAAATTTATTTGTTTTACTTCAACTTCATAAACCATGTTGGCTTTCCGGGTGGAGCAGTGATCAACAGAAAAATGGGAACTAGCCAGAGACTTTTTTTGTGGTGACTCCCTTCTTTTGAAACACTTAGTGTCAGTATTTCACTTTCTCATTTAAAATCATATTAATACTCAAACCCAAAACGCTTGTTATATATTATGCTTAAAATAAGGATTTGCCACCTTCCACTTAAGAATAAGACCTAGAGAGTTTATCTTAAAATTCCTGCAGCTAGATGCCAGGCACTGTGTAAAAGCTGGGATTCATGCAGAGGGCTTCCTTGCCTGGCCAACTGTGAAGTCAAGTTGCAATGATGCAGCACACCTGTTCTTCCCAAATGCAAAGAGAACCCGCAGTGCTTTACCACTTGAAACGTCATGTCCTGAAGATCAACAGTGTGTGGCTTTCCATACACAGGGCTGCTAAATCTGTAGTATTATAGATGGATAAAAAGATCTCATGATTTTTTTTGTTTGTTTGGGTTACAGATCATCATCTTGCTCAGATTTGATGTTCATGCAAATGGGATCAAACGGTCATTTAACTTTTTGGGAGGTGCCTAACATTACGTTAGGTTCTTCAGCATTTTCGGTTGTGTTACCAGAGCTGTGGAGAAATTCTGACTTGCTTAACCTTGAAATAATTAAAAACATTAGACAGAGCAGTTAACATGTTTAACAATAGATGTTTACCAATTGCGGGGATCTAATCAATAAATTGTATACCCAAGTGCTCCATGTGAAATCCACAGGAAAATTACTTATTTTAAATCCAGTCTTTTAAGTCCATAAAGGAAAATGAGTGTCATAGCTAAAAGATGCTTGCCAGGCAATGAAAACCAGGGTGTGCTGTTGGTGGTGATTTTGTGTTGTTTTTTTTTTAAATGAAGTTGTAAGTTAGTTTATTTCTTCTAGGTCAGTGTTACCATAGGCTGAAATTCCACATTTACTTACCCTTAAGTTACCAGCCATTTAATACTGAGTCTGATCTTTTCAGGAAGAGGATTTTGCTCTCAGTTCTGTTGTGACAAAGGCAAGATGAATTTAGTCTTGTTTGTTGTCTATGAATTTACTAGAGTGTATTTCAGGGCATCAATTTCTTTTAAGACTATTACAAATTATCATTTCAATTTATGTTTCCTAAGATAGCGCTGCCCCTGTTTCTATGACGGTTTCATGTCTCGCAGTCAATAAGATAATACGCATTCCCGTGACTAATGAAAAGGTCAAAAAGAAGTTGTATAAACTGCATTTGTTATCATGAAGTACCTGCAATTCTTCCCACCATGAATCTAAGCAGTACATATTTCACCTGTTACTATACCCCAGAAAACATGCTTAGGATTTTATTTGATTAAATACAGTCATTCCTTATATGTATATGATAGCCCTTTAGCACAGGAAGTCAATAAAACCTGACTGCAAACACTCAGCTGAAGGGTAGAAAGGTAGGCAGAGCTTTGTCACAAACCTTTATTTATGAGCATTTTGTGTTTCAAAAGCAATTGCTGAAGTAAGCAATGGCTTAAGTGCTTTGGAGTGTTTCTTTGGCCTTGTTATTAGTTATTTCACAGTGATTGTGAAATTACTATTATAATTTGTAAACTCCACTTCTTAACTGTGCTTTAATTGCATCACTGTGTTTAATAAAAACGTTACTTTATCATACCCACGGTGTAATCTGACACATTTTGAGTCAGCAATTTGTTCGTTGGACAGAGTGTTTTTGGTGACAGTTCACATTTGGCCCACTGACAAATTCTTGGAGAGTCTGGCTCAATGAAATCACTGTCTTCCAAGTTTTTCAGCAAATGTCCACAGGAATGGGACTGGAGCAGTGTTATGTGCCACAGTGTTTATTGCAAAACAGAAAGAACATACTTTTTTAAAAAAGAAAGAAAAATTTGGGAGGATTGAAAACTTTATTATTTTCTTGGTGGAATTTTTCAGGCCTCTAAGGATTTGGTCCTGCTGCTGTTGAAACTGATAGCAAAATCCTCAATTATTTGGGTAGGATCAAACCCCAGAGCAAATGGAATTCTGTGAAGCTACCAAAACCAATATAAATGTAGCAAATATAAGTATGATCAATTTGATCTAGATTTCTTTTTTTTTTTTTTTGGTTCGTAGCCGAGCACCTGGCATAAGTCTTTTCTGTGTCTTTAAGACAACCCAAGACTCAAATGCAAAATCCAACATGCAGCCTTTTCAAGGAATTTGTCACAGCTGAAATTCTTGAACACGGAAATAAGGCCTCTGATTACTATAATCTATAAATGCATTTTCTTCCATTCCCCAATCCTCTTCAGTGAGCAATATTAGTCATCAAATAAGTCTTTGAAGGCTTAATTTGCACGATTGCAATTTAAGCACTCAGAAAGTTTCCTTTTGATACAATTTCAGAAAAATAGTGGACAAAATTCGTTGTTATTTGATGTTTAGAACTGAAGGTGCCTGTTGGATTTACGCAAACAGTCAGAAGTAGAACTTTTTATTTATTCAGGGAAAAATGACGTATTAAAAAGAGAGTCAGCACTGTGTACCAGTATGCCTCTACCTTAGTGGTATCGCCCTGGGGGATTTAAGTATTGTGAGTAATTAATTGATCATTTAAACTGAACAAAGGAGTAGGAGTTTGCCATACAGAGGCTTTATGGGAAGAATCAGAATAAGCACAACGAGCATCCATTCACATAGTAATCAAAAGCTATTATTTATTTAGGAATGGATTTGAACTACTGAGCTACAAAGAAGTTCTATCCCAGTACTCAATCCATGGCCTCATTAATTCCCAAGATCTCTGATCATTGGAATTAAGAGGAAAGAGGTCAAGGGAATTCCACAGGAGAGGGGATGTGTAAATGATGAAGAGACACTTTTTACAATTAGGTTAAGAAAAGACCATATACACAAAAATGAAGTGGTATATGTATATATATAT
>NW_010268515.1:0-5547 GCF_000690775.1 Eurypyga helias
CCTGGCTGAATCCAGCACAGTGGTATCTTTGTTGTAGGCTGTAACTTTTCACAACACCTCTACTCCTGGTTTTTGAGATGAAGCTAGGTTTCTCCAAGGACTTGGTAGAATCCAAGCGAATGGCTTTGCCTCTAAGCCTTCGTCTTTTAAGGACCTTCTTTTCTGAAGGGCTTGCACTAGACCTCAGCCCAGTCAGGCATTCCCAAGCAGAAGTAATGTTCTTTGATCAACAGTAGGGATATCATGAAGGAATGTTCCCACCTCCCTTTTTGTCAGCTGCCACCACAGGTTTCAAAGGCCCTTTACTCTCTTTCTCTGTGAGTTAATAAAAAGCTTCTGCCGGAGTAAATTGTTCTTTATTTAGTTTTCTCTTTCAGAGTGTTGTATGCTGCTATTACCATGTGAAAAGAATTTCAGTCATAGCAAACCTAACCTATTTTGAATACCCAGATTTTTTACTTACTGAAGATGTATTAGAATAAACACATAAATACTGGTCTTTTTTAGTTACTGCCTTTTTTTTCAGAACAAGAACACTGAGATTAGTTTCATATAAATATAAACTAAAATAGTTTATTTGCTTGATACATTACATCAAGTTTCATAAATCTGAATTCCCAGCAGCTTAATCCGAATCCCTAGAGAATGTCAAAGGTAAAGCCTAGTAATTTCAATATGTTCTAAGGTCAAAGCACCTACCCACTTCCCAGAACGCAAAGAGCAGACATAACCACCAGGTCTTATATCATACAAGTGGCACCAAGAGAGACAAATGAGTTAAACAAACAGGAAATGTGCATTAAACCCTGCTAAATTCCCCTCATACAGAAAACAGCTGATACAGTATTGACGCTATTCAGTTTTATGCTACAATGTGCACATTTCTCACAGGTAATGAGAAGCACAGGCTCTACTTCAGGTGCTTTTTTTATATTTTATTTCTGAAGTATCAGAACAGTCAGAGTGAAAGCAGTTGATAGGCTCCTAATAGTACTTCAGTGTTTATTTAATTTTGACTGTGCAATGGAATGACACCACATACAAAGAACCAAAAATTCCCATGATTTCTTTCATTGGGTGTTTTTTTCTGATCATCATCCAGTGTCTTATAGAGAAAAAATATGCATAAGCTGACATAAAGATACATAAATTCACCCTGAAATATATTCAAGAAAAAGGAAAGTAGTGACCTAGTATATTTGTCTAGATCCCCTTTCAGATAATAAAGTAGACACATTCAGAGAATAATTCATTTCATTCTAAAGGCGTGAATCTGTTCATGGACTGCACCACTTTCTCCAGCAACTCTAGATTCAACTGTCATCCTAAGGATGAAGTTACTTTAACTTTTGCTGTGGAACCTAGACAGTTTAGACATATATGAAAGGATGTAGTGTAATTTTAAATTGTTTAAAAATTAAGGCATTAATATACTTGGATGCATAATGAATCCACAATAGCTCAGTAAAAATGTCAACAACAAGCAAATCTCAAGAACTTGAACTGTTCAATATTGACAGTTTGAATGCCAATCACAAAAAATACCAGGAAATATAAACCAATGCACAGTAACCAGTCTCAAAACTGATATATGAAAGGAAAAAGTGATCTTATTTATCAAAGATCAGGGTCGGTGCTTGAAGATAAAGTAGGCAGACCAAAATGATTTCAAGATTACTATAAAAGTCAAAAAAATTGTATTTAATCAAAGACATGAAATGTTATTCTGCACTAATAATAAACAACCTCAATTTATATTATTTGTAAGTCTACTTACGATGAGTTTATTTAAACCAGGCTAAAAAAATGCAAATAACCAGACAGCTATCCAATATCTTGGGAATAAAAAAATAAAACAAACAAACCTGTATAATCAAACCCTGTGGAATGATTTGTGAAAGCTTTAATTTAGTTTTCCTCCCATATGATTTTTTTCCTCCAGGTATTAATACAGAATATTAATATTGGAAGTCCAAAAGGTAACATCAAATAGTTAGAAAATCTCTCTAAATAATTCAGAACCAAGACACTCATCTATGTCTTAAATGTGACTGTTTTGTGAGTTATATCTTCATAGCTTTTATTTGATCAGAAACCCAGTGACCTCTCCTAAGGGTATCCTAGGATATATAATTGTGAATTGTGTGTGTGTGTGATACCTACTTCAACTGTGAAGACACATTTGAATAAAAAGATTAAAAGCCAGAGCTGCAAAGTTTTTAATTTCAATATTTGTTACTGCCTCACTACATCCGGGTGGCCCATATTTCATTTGTGAAACAAAAATAATAATGTGAGGGGTAAGTTCTTTAGGAATAGCATTAGATCAGATATGTTGTACATGAATATATTATCAGCTGAAACTCGTCCTCTGGGCCCTGACTCAGACAGTGCAGCTACAGCTATTGCAATGCATTATTGTGTACTAGGAAACAGGCTAGAAATAGTAAAGGTAAGAAAAATGCCAGAAAAATACCTTACAGGGAATTAAAATCTATCCCCATTAATAAGTAAGTTATTGAATCCCATCCAAAAATATGTTGTTTCTTGTTAGGGTCTAAAATGTTTGTACTCAGATTGATATTCCCCTATCTCCAGTGGAGTGAAGTACACTACAGGACTACATCTGTTCTCGTTATGGCTTTATAGCACTGGTGGGTTACAGTCACTTTAACTGGACTGTCAGCCAGATCCTGCTCCCTTTACACAGCTCTGAAGATCATGAGAGCGCTGGCAGTCATGTAGACACCAATTTATCAGCACTGGGACACTCCTGTACTTCTTTAAAAGAGGTTTTGGTATTCTCTTTAGTTTTCTTTCTGCTTTCCTACAGTCTTTCATGATACTAATTTCTAAACATTACTAATTTTTTCCTTTTTTTTTTTTTTCTTTTTAATGTTAGTTTCCTGAAAGGACCATAAAAACCATAAAGCAAATGCAGTAATTGAAAAAACCGTCTGTAGGAAAACCAAGTTCTAAATTCAAATTAAGGAAGTAAAAAAGTCCTTGTAAGGCCGAATTGGTAATTTAAGACAATTAAATTCTGGTCTGGTATTGTTCAAAGCTCAACATCTGCTAATAGTCACATATTCATGAACACATTATCCCCTCTGATCTATAGTGATGTTAGAAGAATCCTGTTAAATTGTACTTTTCCCTTAAGTATTTGCATTGGTCTTCACCAGATGTCACTGGAAAACAGCAGCCTTGTTTTCAAAGAAGACTCTGCTTCATACAGTGAAAATAAACAGAAGTAGCCACTTTATACATAAACAATATTAATATTGAGTTATAAACCAGTGTTTGAGTTATAAAAAGTAATAATACTTTCAGCACTTTCTGGTTGCAAAGATAAGCATTACCCTGTTATCTGAATATTTTAGTAGGTCAACATGCAGTCCTTTAAATACACAAAGTTGTAATTAACTGCAATTCTAATGTTCTGATCAGTGATAACTTGCTTGCATCAGTGATAATTTGCTTGCATTAGACTGGTCCATGAAAATGTCCTATTGTGTGCAAATTTGTTTGTGGTAAGCAGGAAATACGTGGGGGTTTTTTTCTCTCTAAATTCATACGCTTCAGTAATTTCTTCTCATATGACAGGACTGCAAGTACGTCAAAAGGAGACTCAAGTCTTGTGTAGCCAAATAGAGGGAAGACATACCAGCAATTCTGGTGATGCTACAGCTCATTAAAGATGTAAATTAAAAATACTAACAACATAGAGATTTGCTTAACCTGTTACCAGTATGCAAATCCCTAATCTGATCCTTCTATAAGGCTGGTTGACTTATTACAAAGTTTAATAAAGAAGTCCTTTGAGGCATTAAAACTGAAAGTTCGTTGTCAGAGATATTACTTCAGTAGCATAATTTGGGATTAGTTTCAAATTGTTTTGTGAAGATTATCTATTTCACTTTGGAACAGAGAAATTGGATATGTTCACAGATAGTTCCAGACAATATTCATAGGTGTTCAGTTGCAGAATTTGAGTTTGAGGAAAAATCTCTTATACATGCATCTACTGGTCAAAACTAGATTTTTTGAGAGAGACACTATTACTAGTTCACCACAGTAACTTCAAAGGGCACATGTTGAAGATCAGCTCACTTTTTGGATACATCTGTTTCCTGTTTGTCTTACAAGATTTACAAAAATACTGCATTTCCAAAAGTTGGGTTTTTTTCTCCACAAGTAAACTTCCATGGAAAAACACTATGTTTCTGAATCTGGTGTTCCTGCCCCAAATCTTACAATATTTAGCTCAAGATTCGAAATTCTTTTTTCTTCTCTTTACAGTGTTGCCTGCTGTAGATGAAAAAGTGAATAAAATGTTTAGATGATTTGCATTGTCCCATATATGTTGCCTTTCTCCTTCTACGTAGTAAATAAAGAAGTCTCTCCATTATGGCTACAGAACAAAACACTTGGAAATGTGAGTTGAATGAGCTGAGAAAGACTGAGCATGATGTCATACTATCTGTTTCTCAAGTACTGATTCAAAAAACAAGCCAAGCTTGTACAAGACAAAAGTGGGTTTACGGTCAAGTTGATCTACTGTGTATTGGCTGAAAGACTTTATTAATATAATTAAAATACAGGAGCTGATGTTTAGCATTTAGTGTGCAGAAGCTCTTTCAACATTTGTTGGGAAAATGGGAAAAGCTGATCATATGTACTGGACTACAAAATATATGGACTTCATATATGACACTAACATTCTGTTCCAATCTCCACTTCAAAAGGTATGAACTGTTGGTCCTAGGTTTTCCTTCCAATTTTTACCACACATTTGTCTGAATTAACAGACAATTATTCCTGATAATTTATAAGGTACGTATGATTCTATTTTCCAAAGTAATTACTGAATTTAAACAAAATATAATAAGTTAAACATCTATATTCAATTTACCAGAATTTCTTTGTAGATACACTCAGGTATGACAGCAGCATCATATACACACAGGGATGAAAAGAAGAGCTCTCTGCACTTCTCTGGGTTTATCTTTATAGCTTCCATTGAAATTCCACTTACACAACACTGTAATTACTCCAGCTTTGCCGCAGTTGAAGTAACTCAGACCATACAGTTTGGAATCGCTTTGTCACATGCCAAACAGCAGGCAGTAAATCTCTGACAACATAAATTAGTCACTTACTGAAATAAGGAATAACGATTAATCACCTCAGAGAATACCTGGCAGAATCACACATCCCTGAGAATGCTATTCCTTACTGACAAACACTGTAAAACAATTTCAGCACATGCTGCATCATCTCACATGGCTGAAGACATAATCCTTACGAACTAAAAGAAGGTAAAGTATCCCTAGGGTTCACCTTGATTATATCAGAAGAGACAAAAGCCCCAACCCAAGGTAATTCTGTGAAAATAAAATTTTAGTTGTATTCCTGATTTATATGTGAGTTGCCTCATGAAATAATACTAATTTGTATTGAGAAGGATAATTTTCTTTTGAACAAATAAAATATTTCACAAAGCAGTAATTCTCAGTTACTATCTTTACAAGGTTTTTTCCCTAC
>NW_010268515.1:5578-22423 GCF_000690775.1 Eurypyga helias
TTTGTGGTCAAAATATTCTTTAATTGAATTTCTGATTCCTTGTTCATAAAATTTTATATCTTTTATACCTATGTGTTTGCAGAGTAATTTATACTACACAATCATAAAATATCTCGCTGTGAAGAATATGACATGCACTGATGCATTTCTGAATGTCATGAAGCTGAACCAATCTCAGCTGTAAAAACTAATCCATTGGGAAAAGTACAACTTGGTAAGCATCCATCCAGGTAAAGAACATTTCTGACCTCTATACCTTGCGGAATAAAGGAAATATACCTACTATTATGTGCATTTTAACTCTGCTATTCCCACCAAGACTCCATATCCAGAAGTTGAAGTGACACAGTAGGAAAGAAAAGATCACTTTTTAAAAACCATAACCAATCTGCAATGCAGCCCACACCTTGGAATAAACCCTGCCTTTCTATAGTGTGTGGATATCCCGTATTCTGCCTTGATCCCATGAGCAGAGTGTGTACACAATCATAATCACAAATACAATTACACTGTCTCCAGTTTGTCCTAGGAAAGTTTTCTCCTCCTTGATATTAAGAGAATTTTTGTCAAATTTCAGTACGTATTGAGTAGTTTCATCACTTTTTTTTTTTAATAGACTCTTCCCACAACACACACAGAATATTATCAAGAACCTAGATACACCTCCTTTGCAGCTAAAAATAGCTATCTCACTTATGATGGTGGCAAAATAAATTCTGAATTATTTGCTGGGAGTGGGGTGAGGGAAATCCTCATGTACCTTACAATTAGATTAACATCAAACTCATCTGCTGATATGGTATGGAGGTGCTATATTCAGTATATAGATTTTATTTTCAAACAATATTTGTATTATGAAATTCCCTTCTTATTTAATATCAATAATTCTATAATTCCATTGCTGATTGGAATTTCAAATTGTTTCCCATGTCAATACAGATTTAACATTCCACTGTGGAAGGTAAGGGCAAAGCTTCCCAACTCTTCAAATTCTAATGAATACTCAGGAAACGTTTCTACTGTGTGCTCATCTTGGCTTGCTTTTTAGAACTGAGAATGTTTTCATTCATCTGGTAGAAAACCATTTGGGTCCACATTTTTAATTATACAGTCATCCTGGTTTCCTCCCTCCCTCCTCCCCATCCACCCCCCTAATTTAATAGAAACTGGGAATATCCAGGAAAATTGCTTTTCAATAGAATCTTAAGCAATTTTCAATTTTACAGTTTCTAGTTATTCCAATCCAGCTAGTAAAACTTCTCACTTTGTCTCTCATACCTGCCTTTAAGGGTACTGCAGAAAATATTCTCTACTGTGTAGCACAGCAGAGGCAGGACATCACCTTCCAATGGAAATGGAAATTATTTTCTGTGGCCAGTCCAGAAGGAACTTGAAAAAAGTATCATAAGATCTTTCAGTACTAAAACTGATTGTGAATTAGGTTTCTAGGAAGTTTAGGGCAGAAATTACAAGATGTGTCAAAAGCTTCACCCCATTTTTATGATCTGTGGTAACGAGCACTAGTTCTTTAGGACTGAAATAATAAGAGTTTTGATGCCACTCTTTACCAGCTTCCTCATCCTTATAGAGCCAAATAAGTACATACAAAATGCAACTACAACCATAAACTTTTGCACATCACAGACACTTTTACCACCATTAGTAAAAAATCTTGACTAGGGATCAACTGTGCAATTATTTATCCAATAATTTGCAATTATGTGTGTTCTGCTGAGTACTGTTCGGAAGTAGCTGCTCTGAGACAGGTGCTATCGTCTGTCACGTTCAGCAGAGACCCTTAAATGCTTTACAAGAACCAACCCACCCCAAAGTATAATCTAAGTAAATCCGGATTATTAACAGGAACCATTTGCACGAAGATGTGAACAGAGTAAAAAATGGCTTGTAAGAATAAGAATCATTTTGCTACAGGGTAAGGAGTAGATAACTAAAATGTTAAACGTAAGCAAACACTCAGACTCACTGGATTACTGAAAATCTGGTAAATACATAATGTTCATTTAAAATCCTTTAATTTATCAATTAATTTAAATCAGTTGTTAAACTCTGAAATACTTATCACAGATTTTAAAACCATTCAACTGTAAATTTTGGAATAAAATGGTTCATTTTTTTCATGTCCTTTTTATAAGTCTACTGAATACAAGCGCTTTCGAAATAGGTATCGGTAGAGTATCAACAATCCAAAAAGGAAATACTTGTCTTTTCCACAATGAGTTTAGAAAAAATAAGAGTGTATAACTTTTACCATAGTGTACTTACGGTTTTTTAATAGTTTATTATCTTAATTAACTTTTCATCTGTCCAGCAGCTAGACCTGGAAGAACATCTCCTTTTTAGTATTTTTTAAAACTGTGTTTATGTTCAAATATCTAATTTCTTCATTTTTTTATTTCTGTCACTTTATTTCAAAGCATAGTCCAATTGTTTTGATTTGTAAATATGATAAGACTCAGGAGAGTAACAGTACTGTATCACATGGGGTGCGTGTGTTTATTTTAGAGGTGTTCTGAAGAACTTGTACAAATACCTGTTTTGTGCAAGGACTCACATTATCCAGATCAGTCTGAACTCACACAGTTACTTCTTAATATTGCCCATTTCCCTGTTCTATTTATACCTGACACAAACCTACACCTCTAGCTTTGACTAAGCTAATGACTATGTAATAATGAAATCCTCACAATTTTAGCTTCGTGAGAGTTCTCCATCACATGTCATACTGAGACTTTAATTTGTTCCATTCTTTTGTCTTCACATCTCTGTATCCATATTTAACAGCATACAATGACTGACTCTTAACAAGACATGAATTAGGGATGTATGGATGCTTCAAAAATCCTTCAACTTATTTAGAATGGAAAGTCTAAATGAAAGTCACCATCTCCTCACACATACCAGAAATACCCACCTATTAAAAATACTGCTTCCTTTTCCAAGCAGCTAATAAAAAATAAAACAAACACACAAAAAAATTACAGGGCTTTGTCACTTTTCATTAAGGAAGAAGAAGAGGAATATGATTGGTGATAGCTCCTTTTTATTTCATGCCCTTGAAGATTCTTTCTCTGCATTTCTTATCTGCTGCAAAATATGAAGTACCTCTCTCCATTCCCCTGCATTAAATATAAAGCCAATTTTTCTTCCACTTTTAAAGGAGATAAATCCAGAGTAGCTGGATGTATTTTTACCTGAAATACACCTAAGTACTGTTAAGGACAAAACTGGACTTTATGGATTCATCACTGCAGAATATCCACATGAGTTTTACTCTGAAAACACAAGCCAACTGCTGCCACATCAGAGTGGGTGGAAGAGTGGGCGTTGCGGGTCTATAGTTTCTTAGAAGACAGTAAACGTACTGTTCAAATGCATAATTAGTACCTATTTTCAGAACTGCTCTTTTTCCACAGTGATAAGTCACTGTAAATAATGACCAAATATTTCAGATGCATTTAGAATGGCTAAACCCATTGTGTTTCTGTTCATATGCATGCTGCCGTACAAAATCAGCATATTACCAGGTCACCCAAAGAAAGTTAGGAAAGTTTGAAAACCGTGTTGTATAAGAATAGTTATTATCAGAGCACTGTGCAATGTACTATCACCCTCACTGGCAGTTAAGGTGATAGGAAGTGGAAATAGTCAACGTTTTGCAGATTTAAGGCTGTAGTTTGTCAGTGGATGGAACAGGTTTAGGCATTTTGTTTCTATGTTACTGCAGTTACTACAGTGAAAAGGGTTTCCATTGTAATTCAGTGCAAATTACCTTGACCATTCTGTTAACATGTTACTTGTTTTCCAGCTCATCAGAGATAACCTGGTAGACAAAACTGGTAAAGTAAATATTTGGTAAGCAGTACTTTTTCATTACTAAAATTTGTAATTATAGTTCTTTTCCTGTGCAATAACAATGTATCTAACTGCTCTTCCTTTTAACTTTAATGTTAGGTTTCAAACTGGTGAATGGACAGGAAAGCACCATTACAGACATTATTCTAGCACTGCTTTCCCTCCTGTACAATGATTTGAACTCAAGCAATAAAGTTAAATGGAAAAGGCACGATACTACAGTTTCAATTACAGTAGAGGCAGGGAGCCACAATTATCCCTTTCATTACTGAAATACTTCTCATAGCTACACAGGCAGAATCCCTGCTGCTGCTACTTCTGCTATTCCTGTTGCTGTTAGTGCTGCTCTTAAATTGAAGCGCCCTTGAAAACATATGAGGTTATAGGTCACCAAGTACAATTTAAAATTGTGAAAAATGTATATTTAAAGGAAAAAGAAGGGGTGGGGGGTGGAAGAAGAAGGAACACAGACATTGAGACTTTCTTTTTCCTTATCTCTGTTGCAAAGATATGATGTTTCTCTGTAGTAAATTATAACAGTAGTAACTGTGCCACCAGGCTTCCAATGCACATGAAATATGAGTGTGAGCCCTGTCTGTCTTTTTATAGTACTTCAATCCAGAGATATTTTGTACCAAGAATCCACTGACTGAACAATCGGGTGCATTCCATCTCTGGCATACCCATATTTTATTGTGTTACAAACTGCCAAGAAAAAATATTCCTTTTTTATTGTTGTGAACATCTTTATATGAAGGATATCATATCTCAGGAGCAGTTCCTTATTTCCCCTGTGTAGTTCACTTCAACTTGGAAGTGAATACCTTTTCTACCAAGCATATCAAGAGTGGAACCGCAATTCAAAAATATTTGCATAGCCTTGAAAGTGGTTTGTTGATCTTCGCCTTCTGTGAAGTGGATCAGCAATTCAGATTTTGCCCATCAACCTCCTGTGTGTTTCAGAATTGGCTCTTGTGCAAGAACGAAGGCAAAACATAAGGAGAAAGGCCCCTGTGTCATTTTTTCTTCAAGAGAAAATCCCAACCAATCCTACTAATGCTGATGAAGATGAAAAGACAACTACTAAAACAGTAAATTTCATGATTCTGTTTCAGACTGACCAAAATATGTGTCAGGAAGCATATAAACTGTAGGTAAAAGCTAAGAAAATCATCTAAACACAACACACAACAGATTACCTAAGACAAAAGATTTGTACCTGCACCTCAGAAGTAAAATAGCCAAAATGCATTCAGCAAAGTAGATGCAATGGTCCCCACCATACAGTAACACCAAAGAAACATCATCTTAACTCAAGTAGAGCCTCAGCACTCATCTGTTGAAATACAGGATAAAGGTATGTTGCAAGGAATGCGTTACATATTGACTGAGAGAACTGCAATCATGCAGAAGTATTACTGAAAATTTCAGTCATGAAGAAAGAGCTGTCCAGTCCTTAAGATTTTCTGATGAATGATGAAGACCAGATATTGCACACAAAGCATACTTCAAAAATACTTCAAAAATGTCATACTTTCACATGAAAAAAATTAAAACAAAGCCTTGTGCAATACCTCAGAAATCTTTTTTCTTGCTTCTTATGATCTTGGATCACAGAAAGTCAAAGGCTAAAGAAGTTTTTATTGTGGTGTTGTTTTTCCTCTTTTTTGACACAATGAATATACACATAATTATGAGTGAAATTATTTGCTTCTTCATACTGACACTGCACAAATAGAATCATATGTGGTTATATGAACTCACCATGTTTTATTCATGCTGTAAATTACTTATTGTCTAATTAAAATTATCAGACTCTTTTTTTGCTGGGGGTTTAGAATCTCAGTGACTTTCTAATGAAAGCTCCAGAACAGCAACTATTACTCAGAGTAATGTATGAGCCTTTTCTGACTCTTATCAGCTGAAGATATTGGAACCTCAGAAAGGCTTGTGTCTGCCTCTGAGGAGAACAGCCTGCTTTAACTCTGAAAACTTCCTTGATACTCTAGCAATTTACACTCTTATTGAACTACTAGTCTGCAGTGGAATGCATGATACACTTTCTGTTGCTGTGTGATAGTGCCTGTTTCCAAATATTCTGTGGCCAAATAACTGGCAGTTATCACAGAAAAAGAATGAGAGAGTATTCAGATCAACCACAAAGTTTACTTCTTTTGCAAGTAAACATTCATTGCCTACCCATGGAAAAGAATCCTCCTGTACAACTGAAATAACTACATAATCATAATTTGTACAGGTTTTATGGCAAACTAAAAACTTGATTTCTGTTCTATTATATTCTCTTACACAAATCCCATTCAGTGCTGTCAAATTTCAGCTGTAAGTACAGTGACTATTAAATATCATTTGTTCTTTCTTCCTTCCTTTTTTTCCCCTCTCTCTTAAGAGAGGGAGAAATATTAGTACCTTTCTCTGGAAAGATTTGGGGGTTTATTTGTTTTGGTAGCTGTACATGTAATACTGCTCTTTCTATCTCCAAATGCCATCCCAGAGATAGAATAAGCACAAAGAGTGCAACTAACAGAACAAAGGGTATCTCACCTCTTTAACTGGAGAAATAAAAGCTCCTGTGTACCCATCAGCTTACAGAGAAGGATGAGGTGAGATCATGGTTTCAAGTTCATTAATGGGTGGGTAAGGTGAACACTGAACTATTAGACACCTAATTCTCTGACCCTAGAAATAGGGAAGACCCACTGAGAGAAGCAGGAGATCAGATTAAAACAGGTTAAAGAATTAAGTCTTTGCACAGTGGGCAGAAATGTACTGGAATCTCTTCCTACAGTAGACTGTGGAGGTAGATGGTATGAGCTGCTTCAAAAAGGGATTAGACAAATTCATAAATGATAGGCTTGTAAACTAGATGCTGAGGTGAACAGTCAGGATCATTAATCCTATGACTGTGGATAAGTGTGAAGAAAACAAGTATCAGACACTGGCCAGATTTGTGTGCCTTCCCTAAACACTATCTCTTACTGTCACTTAACTTGGTGGACCATTTGATCTGATCCAGAAGAGTATTTCTTATGTCCTTACACTATTTTAACATGCTAAGTATAAGGCTTATTCTTAGCCATGCCGAAGGGATTGATTTCAGCATCTGCTTAAATACTTTTCTGACATTTATCCCCAAAACAAGCATCACCGGTCAAAATTAAGGACACTAACCATCAGCTGGGAATCAGAAATGTTTCTAACTCATGCAATGATTTGCTAAGTGGACTCATGGTGACTATTTAAAGATAAATATTCCAGTACAGGCACTTGGTATTCACGTCTTCCTGTAAACAATCCAGGAAAAAGACATTAAGAAACATTAAAAAATATGGCTGTATTTCACTCATTATGGAAACTCTCGCTTCTGTAATTTAAGCTGTTTAGTAGATTCCACACATTTAAGAGTTGAAATAACGTCCATGGATGCATTTCTTTATACAGCATACAGTAAGGGGTAAACCATAGATCCAAAGACAGAGAAAGCATTAATATAGGCATATTAAAATATTTTTTCTTCATTTAAAAGTCAAGAAAAAAAGAAAGGAAAACAATATACTATTCTATAGATTAGAAAATCCTAAAAAAATGCTAGAAATGTCAAGATGTTCTTTTTTCCTCCCTCATTATATATATATTCAATAGATTTACTACTGCTATATTAAATACAAATGTAAACTGAAAAATAAGAGAAGCATCGTATTGTTGCTTTAATGAATATTAAGTAAGATTAAAAAATCGTTAAAATAAACCAACTAAGAATCCTTTTCTAAATAAGTCTTTCCCCTTCCATCACATCTAGTCTCCCATTCTTTGGAAGATTTTTGCAGAGAGTAACTCTCGTCTGCTGAAGGTTTCAAGCAGAGTCCTTGTCCCAACCCCCCCCCCACTTTCAGAAGCATTGATCTCTTTATCACATGCTGTCTTTGCTTTCCATCTCTCTAATTACTTGTTCTGTCCTTCTTTGCCTTTCCTCCAGGATCTTTGCTTATCCCAAGTTTTCCCACCTCCATAGCTGTTACCTACCACATTGAGTCACTTCAGAGCTGGAGAAAGATGCAAATGAGTCTTTGCACCAGCTGTCTCTTATCAGCTCAGCCAAAGTAAGGCTGAATGCCAGACAAACAAGAAGCAGGAGGCAGGCAGGATAAAAGACTGGAAGTATGGGCAGAATACTAAAAATCTGTAGCCACGAATGAAAAGAGAAACTACTACTGCCCACACTAACTTCATTTTTCTTATCCCATTTCCTCATAGAAGTTTGTATTGTTTTTTAATTCACATCCAATGAAAGGTGATTAAGCCAAGAATTGTTGCTGCTCTGTAAGACTGAAGGATCCAAGTGATTCATTACTGGTTTTTTTTTGGTTTGGGGTTTTTTTTTTTGGTAATCAGTTGTTTCTCTTACTACCCTTAGGTCAGGAAATAAAGTATTAGAATTTGTGATGAAGGACGAAAAGAAACCTTGTTATATTACTCAGGAACAATACCAACAGCCCACAGTTTAAGGACAGTAGTTCAAGAACCTGTCTCAAAGCAATGCTGTAAACACTTGTCCACCTTTCTGTTGCCTCTTTAGTATTACAGTGTACAAATTGAAAAGTCCATGGACAGAATCTGCTCTTAATTTAAATGAAATTCACTTTCTCTAGCTCCTAACCTCAGATGTCTATAATACAGGGGGAAAAAAGAGCTCCTACAAGCTTAGACTCTTTTGGTTTTTCACAGGACCAGTGATCCATAACATACAGTTACATTGCAGGGATCCATTCTTGGAGTTAACAGTTCTATTTAATCAGAATTTTTATTGTATGGTTTTTCTCTAAGTCTCTTCTCAGAACTCCTAATGCTGACAGCAGATCACACCACTCATGGGTTCTGTGTAAACACCTGAATGCCAGTGTAAAAGACAACACTCCGGCTGCAGTCAGATGTCTGTATATAAGCCAGGCTTACACCTAGATCTGTTATAGGAGATACATGGAAGATGCATTCATGTAAATAGGTGAAAAATGTATTAAAATTGGGCTTGTGTATTTGTGAGAACATATTCAAAGCATAACTCACCTGTTACTTTATCTTTTGGTTTAGTTTTTGTGTTTTTTTCAACAGTTAATTTAATTAAACAAGGATACATCAACAAATTTTGCTCAAGAGTATACTGCACAACAATAAATCTCTATCGTGCACAAATGAAATACAAGCCAAATCAATATGGAAAGCAACACAAGAGGTGTTTCCAAACAGCTTTATATCAATAGAGTTCTGGTGCCTGTTTCCATCCCCAGCTGTTAGAACAGCAGGATTGTCCCGTCTCACACACAAACCTTCCTCGTGGCTGGCTGTGGCGTGCTCTAAATAAAATATAAGGCAAGCACATGTGACCAGGTGTACACAACAGGAAAGAGTTATGGGGTCAGAGTGATAACAATTATGCCTTGATGAATCCTTGCTAATGTAAGGTGCACTGCCTGTTAGTCAGCTGTATTTCAGGAGAAAATTGGAAACGTCTTGGATGTTTCCCAAGTCAGATAAAAGATTGAGTTCAATGCTGTCTAGCTGATGTGCAGAAATTCAGTGCTGACCAGGATAAATGCTGTGCCTGGAAAATGGCAGACCACGCGGAGCTGAATTTGTCATTAAAATTACCCAACAGATCATTCGTTACATGTGAAGCGTGCCCACCTACTTCTCAACAGCAACACCACATCTGATCACAAACAGAGATGCAGTGGCTGTTTTCATGCCAGTGTTTCCTTTGCCATAGAGATTATAGTAAGTAACACTAGAAAGACAAATAAACATATCCTTTGCAGGGGTTCATTGTCAGTATTTTAAAGTACAGAACCTAGAAGTCCAGAAGACTGGAGAAAAATTATTTATGTTATATAACTTGTAAATCTATTTTCTGAAAGAGCAGTTTTCATTCTCTTCCGAAATAATTAACCTATTTTATATGTCCTTACATAGTTGTTTATTAAATTAAAAACACAGCGCATGTGAAAATTTAATCGAGTGACTAGAATTTTTTCCCTTCTTGGTAATGATTCATCATCAGGATCTAATAGAGCACAATTTTCATCTCTCCCAGGAGAGTCCTCACTCCTTACACTTGCAGTACACTGAAAACTGAACTTCTCATCTACCGAAGTGTGCAGCATGTGGCATTTAGGAATAAAAGGATTCATGCCATTTGTGACATGCAGAGTTAATATGTCACTTTCACTGACACATTAAAAAGCTTCAGAAAGAGTAAAATAAAGCCAAACAACATGCTTCTGTCCCCTGTTTCCAAGGACACACAATTTTCATGAAACATCTGCCTTCACTTTCACAAAAATAAAATACTAGAGATTTTGTGATACATCACAGAATTCTTACACTGATGGCTTTCAGTTATTTTTGAGGCTTTCTGACCATGATATATTATGGATAGGGGCATACTGCATACAGTCTGTTTTGGTGCGCAGGTGATGTATTTGGCAATTCAACACTAGTTCTGTACCGTTTCCACTTTAAGAAGGCCCTCTTATCATCAGCATCGGCCATGATATTCTCCTCCTGTCCCTGGAACATACCTGACACCCAGCATGTGACCCTGCCTGCATCGTTTGTCAACAGTTCCTGTAATGGGAAAATATTCACTGAAGTAGATGAATGGGCTTTTGGGAGTTTTCAAACCTCTATGTCCCTCTTATCCACTGTAGGTATAATGGAACAGGACAAGGATTTCACACATAATCCTTAGCTTTAAGAAACAGCTTAAAAGTATCACTAGAGTGTAACCTGCCCATCTGCAGGCAGCCTACAAAACCAACCCTAACATGAGAGACGGCTCTGGCACCAGAGTGAAGCACCGTTCTGGGAACACGCACGGTCCCGGTGACTTCAGCGTTACACTGACAGAACTGACGGCTCATGCCACTCACGGGGCAGTAACTGGACTGCAGCCAGCCTGGCCCATACAACCAAACTTGAGTGTGCCTACATTAACGAGTGCTCTAGAGCAAAGACGGAAGGCGCTGTATTCCATCTACTGTGACAGACTATGGCCCAGGACCATATATCTTTGCAGTGAAGCATGTTCTAGACGCCAGTTCAAGGCATGCTCTCAGCACGCATGCACACCGCAAGCAGGGTGCCTCAGCCTTGGTCCCTCGAGGAGAGAAGCGGCTTTGAGCTGTCAGTGATCTCCAAGCTGGCACACTGCAAGGCGCTGGCTACAGACACGGACAAATTCACACCAAGCAGGGCACTAACCTTGCAATGTAGATGCACCTGCCATGGACGCCTACTTGCCTCCTATTTGCTGCTTACTCCTATTTGCCTTCTACTGTCTGTGTCAGAAAAATCGCTATGGGATAAGGAAAGAGCATGGAAGATGAAGCCTTGCCTTTGTTACTCAAACTCAAGAAGCCTGTGCAACTTCATCACCTTCACTTAGGGCTAGAACTTTGGCACAGGGCATGGGTCACTGATGAACACCTTGAAACCTTCAGCACTTGTCTGAAGACTTCGGAGTGGATGACCTCTGTATGCTAGCCAAACTCCTTTCAGATTCAGGACTAAAGTAAAAGTAGGAGCAGTTTGTTCCAAAGGTAAAGATACAAATAGAGATTTCCCTCCACCAATATTTATTTCTGTACAGAATACAAAGAGAAGGAAGAGCAGATACTGAACTTGATTGCAAATGAGTTACTTAGAACTAAACAGGAGTCCTCTAATTATGAAAACTGATGGGAAACTAGAAACAACTAAACATATTCTGCCTTTATATGTAGTTGCACAATGTCTATTAGTTTCAATGCAACGGAAGTTAAGTATCACTAGAGGATTTATACGGTCTAATTATCAGAATATTCTTATCATTTAAAAACACATGTTCTTCCCCATACAGTGTATTTAAATACCTATGTAGTATATAGCGCAATATACTATTAATAATTTATTGCATGAAATTAATAAAGTAGTCTGGAAAGGAAAAAAACAATTTTCAATTTGTTTTGCAAATCACAAACAGGGAACTAGTGCAACCTAGTCTCATCACCTTGGAAAATTCTTTACTTCTTCATTTGGGATTAAAACTTTTAGCTGTTTCATGCTGATACAAAGAAATCAGTGTGACAGTACTGCAATTTTAAGGGCACTGTTCAATGTGGCAATTTTTACACAGTGGTAAACATAAGAAGATGACTTTGCAACCATATCTACTGAATGTATTTATTACAGTCACTAAATTCAAACTGAGAATTAATTATTATTATATTTTGAGGAAGACAATTTTTCCTGATTCATATTTCTGATTTCCAAACAGAAAATACTTTTGAAATGAGCATTTAGAGAACCTTCTGGTTACCTCTCTACAAGATGAAGCTTTGACATTTACAAAAATATTTACATCATAGACATAATGTAAGCGCTGACTCAGTATTCACTTACACAACACCTTTGTTAATGATACCTTATGAATATCAAATAGAAAACTTAGTATTTCCTTCTCTTAAATACCAATTCTACAAATTGTTTAGCTTACTGAATTAAAACACAAAAGCCAACACACTGAAGCACCTTTAGATCCTGCAATCTCCATTAAGGAACTTATGTATCAGGAATGATTAATTTCTCACTGCTTGTAATTACACTCAGCTTGCCTAGCTATTCCCATCATGCTTTCTCTACATTAACTTCTTTAATGGCTTTGGTATAAAATATGCTATAACGTCACTGCAAACACTGCCTTGCCAACAGCTGTTGTCCATTTCTCAGGCTCCTTTTCAATATTATATAGCAGTTTAAATAAATGAAAACCTACTGGTGTCTTTAATAACCTTGCTATTGGCTCCTATGATTAAAAAAACCTAAATCAACAAAAACCTTGCACATAAAGGAAAAAAAAAACCCAAAAATCATTTTAGCAGAATTGCAAAATTCCATCTCTACATACTCTCTACGACCATTTCTACATAGCTATCAATCTTTTCTTTATTTGACATGCACATTGATTATACTCTGCTCTTGTGAGACCCCACCTGGAGTGCTGCGTCCAGCTGTGGAGCCCTCAACATCAGAAGGATATTGACCAGGTGGAGCGAGTCCAGAGGAGGCCACAAAGATGCTCAGAGGGCTGGAGCCCCTCTGCTATGGGGACAGGCGGAGAGAGTTGGGCTTGTTCAGCCTGGAGAAGAGAAGGCTCCAGGGAGACCTTATTGTAGCCTTCCAGTACCTGAAGGGGCTACAAGGAAGCTGGGGGGGACTTTTTACAAGGGCCTGTAGTGACAGGACAAGGGGTAATGGGTTAAATTGGAAGGGGAGAGGTTTAGTAGATATCAGGAAGAAGTTCTTCACGGAGAGGGTGGTGAGGCACTGGAACAGGTTGCCCAGAGAAGCTGTGGATGCCCCATCCCTGGAAGTGTTCAAGGCCAGGCTGGATGAGGCTTGGAGCAACCTGGTCTAGTGGAAGGTGTCCCTGCCCATGGCAGGGGGGTTGCAACTAGATGGGCTTTAAGGTCCCTTCCAACCCAAACCAATATATGATAGGTAAACTTCTAACTATGTTTTGCTGTAAGAAGGACATTTTAAGTTAAAAGATTTAATCAGAAAAGGGTCAGCTGATGAACACTATAGGACCAATGCCTTTTTAGTTCCATTTTGGGGAGGGGCTGGGGGAAAAGATGAAAAATGATTTAGATATGCATTGCACGGTATCTTAGTAAGATGACAAATGAACAAGTGATACAGGTGCATTCCCTAACAGTACTATTATTCAAACATTATATTAAGACCCTGTTGCGAGGCTGTATGTACGTTTCATTTCTCCTTTATTTTGGGCTGCTATTTCAGCATGTAGCTGAAGTGATCTGCATCTTCTGCCTCTAAACTTTGAGAATTTGGTGGTAATTTTGCTGCTTTGCTGCTCTGTTTCTCTTTTTTTTTTTTTCCCCCCCTTGTTTCCTTACATTTACAAAAAAATGGTGGAGGCCACTATCAATTTCTGGATTTTACGCATGAGCTTGTAGGCATCAGACATAATTAGAAAAATGAGGAAAATACATCACAAACCATGTTCTCAAATTTTGTTAATTTATTTTGACAACTGAAGTTCAATGTCAATAATTTGTGGAGCTCCATAACATGGTCTATTGTGTCTGAACAATGTGAGACTTGAGCATTAACAAGTAAATGAGAAACGAAAAGACTTTGGCATAAAGTTAAATTATATTCATTTGGTCCAACAGTTGTAGCAGCAGGACTGGGCAGCACCACAAAACATTGCTCACTTGCTCATTTACTCGGGAAACAGAAGTAATATAGCATGACAGCTCTTCAATCACTGAGCTTGAAAGGTGACTGCTGAATATCAAGCATGTGCTAAGAACTACTGACAATCCATTCTGAAAATAACAAAGTTTAAAGGATTCTGCACAATCTTCTGATAACACATTCAAGTAAATCTCTGTCTATTCATTCTACAAATGATGGAATAAGAGGAAAGGTCTCATTCCATAACCTCAACAGCTAGTTTATACTGCTTATGTCTCTTTCTGGTTCTGCTGAGATTTAAGTAGTTTCAGTCTTGTAATATATTTTTTAAGTGACTATGTGCACAAAAAGCTTTGGGGAAGCTAGCATACTATTGGCCCAAAACGCACCTTATGACACCATCCAGCCAAGCAGCCTGCGTCTACTAGTGAATCCTGAAATACTCAGTAGGAAGCTTCTTTCCTAATTCTAGAATAATAAAATCCTTTAGAATCATAGAATCATCATGCTCTTTAGCCCGAGGAATCAACTATTGTATAATTTATTTACTTCTATAAAAGTTCTGCATCAGCAAAGAAAATTTCACCAATATATTCCTAAGTGCATATTCTCAGTATTCTCTCTCCAAGTCAGAAGCTTTAGTGGTTTTCTTAAGAGTCAGCAATGCATAGGTTTCTTTTTCCTAAAACTATAGTTTCTGTTCCTAATCAAGCTGAGTAAGTATCTTCTCACATGATCTCGTAATTTCTCAGCTTTTGCCCACAACTGATGTTCAAGGTAACATACAGAAATAGCCTAGTGTTCATGTAAGTCTTCAGTTAATGCTGTACACTGGTCTTTGAACTAGCAGCACTCATTCCTTCCAATCAATAGCTGGCAAGAACTCCTTTTAAAACTCTTTTACATTTCTTGTGCATTTTTGTTCAAAATTTGGTTAAAAGGAATGCACCATTCTGTTATGGATTAACTCTATGGTCAATTAGCAATTTTCCTAGCCTATAAAAAAAAAAAAAAAAACACAGGGACTTTGAGCCCACACTCTTTACACCCTGAATAACCACCCTCACCCCTTCAATCCGTTATGGTATACTGTCTCCCTCTTCATTCTATTATTTTTTTTTCTCATCTTCATGACACTACATCAGTATTTTACTGATGGGGGGGAAGAAAAAAAAAAGTCACAATCTTGCAAATTTTACTGGCAAAAGAAAAACATTCCCTGCCAATTCAAGCTCAAACTCTAAAAAATTTCTTTATTACAACCATACTTCCAATATAGCTTGGAATGATTCATGTGGATCCAGAACAAAAACAAGCTACAAGAAGTTAAATAGGTTCAAATAAATATTCACACTTTGTATGCTTATCTAAATCAAACCTCGAAAGCCTTTCAAGTTTGCTCAACACAGTCTTCACTCCAGCTTGTAAACTGTTTCCTAAATAGGTCTTTATGATTGCTTCAGATTATTTTGGTCATTCAAGACATTCTGTGCAGTGGAATAAAATAAAAATAACAGAAAATCTGAGACTGACACACAGAGAAACCTATTTAAGTATTCAATAATTTTTATTTCAGTCAGTCATTCGCACAGTAACTCAGATCTGTCAAAATCTATACTTTTATGGCATATTTTGTCAAGTAATATATTTTCATTTGATTTGTAATCTTATATACATTTATGTACAATTCCAGTCTTCCATAAACTGGATTCAGAGAAATAGCTGACTCTATAAAAGATGCTATTTTCTGATTTTTTTTTTTTTAAAGCTAAAAAGTCGCTTTTTCATCTGTGTTCACTGTCAGGTACCTTTATTTCAGCTGTCTACATTTTGGGATTTCAGAAAGTGGGAGTTTGAACACTCATGCTGCTTTTCGTCTATTATCTCACTTGTGACATAGACACCCACTGAAAGCAGATGAAGTATTTTTTTCATTATCATAATTTTTATTGAATCCCAAGGTCAGTATCATTAACACATTTCCTCAGTCTCTTTAATGAGCCTATGAAATGAATCCATGCTACGATTTTGTATATGGAGTGAAGTCTGGAGAAAAACAATTTGCTGCAGTTCAAATTGTATTTATTTTAAAGGCTTACTGGGGAACCTTCCAGCGCCTTACAAGATATAATCAGGAAAGTGGAACCAGGCTTTTCACAGTGGATCATGGCAGAAGGAAAAGGGTATAAAAAGAAACAAGAGAGGTTCTGACTAAAAAATAAGAAAAAAATATCATAAGGAGAGTCACGAGGAGGAGTCATAAGGAGAGAAACAGGTTGGGCAACTGAGGAGATACACAGTTTGCATACTTGAAAGTTTATTTAGAGACAGAACTGTATACAAATTTTATTAATGATAAAATATGTGACAACACTATGCAGATACCTAAATACCTAAATATTCATAAACATAGCAGTCTGAATTAAGAATTAAATAAAAACACGGGTAATTTTACAGGTGGTCTTGATCTATCTGCCATAGCCTTAATTATTTCTCAGGACATTCTAAAGGCTATTCAGAACTTCCAAAACTTCTGCTTTTAATTTCAGAGAATTATACCTTGGACAACAGCCCTCAATGAAAGATTTATTTGCTGAAAAACTTTTTGAGAAAATAAACAAAAATCAAACACCCCACTCTGTCACAGAATCATAGAATCTTTTACGTAGGACAATACCTTTAAGATCATTAAGTCCA
>NW_010268516.1:0-5770 GCF_000690775.1 Eurypyga helias
CCCTGACTTTCTTTTTATCCCTTATAGAAGCCCTCCTTATTGCCCTTGATGTCCCTGGCCAGGTTCAATTCTGTCAGGGCTTTGGCTTTCCTAACCTGATCTCTAACCTCTCGGGCAACTTCCCTGTACTCCTCCCAGGCCACCTGTCCCTGCCTCCACCCACTGTAGGCTGCTTTTTTTTGCCTCAATTTGTCCAGGAGCTGCTTGTTCATCCATGCAGGCCTGTGGCCGCTTTTACCCAACTTCTTCATTGGGATGCATCGCTCCTGAGCTTGGAGGAGAAGGTCCTTGAACACCTGCCAGCTTTCTTGGGCCCCTCACCTTTCCAATCAGTTCCCTGAAGAGGCTGAGGTCTGCTCTCCTGAAGTCCAGGGCAGCGAACTTACTGTGCACCTTCCTCACCTCCTTAAGGATTCCAAATTCCACCATTTTGTGGTCACTGCAGCCAAGGCTGCCCTTGAGTTTCACATCCCCCACCAGCCCCTCCCTGTTGGTGAGAATGAAGTCCAGAGTACAGAAACTAGACTGTGATTTACAGAAAATCTGAAGAGGAGGAACAGTTTTGATTCTTGGTATTTGTTCTTGTCCAGAACTGCTTAGAGCTGCGGACTTATGCTGTCATTGCAGGCAAAGAAGTTGGGTGTAGTGCACATCATTTGTGTTACTTATTTTGGCAAGTGATATCTGTAACAAGTATGGGACGCCTGCAGAGCTAATGGTGCAAAAACCCGTGGTCATGGGTTGTTAAGTTGGGCACTTCAGAAATCAGTGAAAAGTGAAGAGCATGGCAGAAACATGCATAGGGGGATATTTACCTAGGTGAGCTCTGCTGACTTGAAAGGGAGGGCAAAAAGGTCATGAAAGAAATCAGAGCATAGGAATCAAAATATGGGATTGAAAATGTAGTGCTGGTAAAAGCACCACATAATGAATTATGATTAGATAATAATCATAATGAATTATGATTAGATAATAAAAGACAGTACAGGGCAGATCTGTGAAGCCAATGGATGGTGAAACTTCTTGAGTTTCAGAAATGCAGCTCCAGGCTCTAAGGGCGTGAATTAATCACACAGTACAGTGTAACTAATTTAGTAGGAAATCAAGTTTGCATTTGCCTTTTGAAGTTCTGTGAGATGAACTGGAAGGAATGTCAGAAGACAATTAGCAGATGTCAGCTCTTTTTAAGAATACCACAAAATCTATTGATCAAAGCATAAGTACTGTGGAAGTTTTACAGAGGAAAGAGGCAAACAGGCACCAGAAGACTAACTGTTGGATGCATTTGAAAATTGTGTTCAACGTACATTCAGTGTTTTTCCAGGGGCTTCAACCGTTCATCACATTTCAACCCATTTAAAAATTCTCAGATGGGAAATTCCATTTATTTCTTCTAGTATGAATCTGTTTCTTTCTCTTTGAGTTCATCTGATGTTATCAGGAGGCAGGATGTCAGTTCACAGAACTATTCTAATTGCATTTGTTGCAATTAGAAGGCTAATTATGGGGAAAATTGTAACTTCCCCTGTGTTTCAAAGACAGTGTCCTGGGAAAAGATGGAGTTACTATTTCAAAGCATTAGGAGGAAGGAGTTCCAAGAGAGTGGTGTCAGTGAGATATGTAAAATATCCAGTATTTTTAAACTACAGTGTATTTGCTGTGTCCCCATGATAATATGAGAAATATTAATATTGTGGTTTGAGATGTATACAGCATCTCATTTTTCAGGTGAAACCTTCATGAAACCAAAGAAGTTTGTAAGGTCCTTCAAGTTACCTGATAAACCTGTGAAAGTCTGAGGGATTTTTCTGCCCCTTGTGAACTATGAATAAATTACAAGTGCATTTGCAAGTGCTCTAACAGAATTTAAATGGATGGAAAGTGTCAGAGCCATGCTGCTAAAATGTTGTCAGCAGAGACCACACCTGTCTACAAAGCTGGGGCAAAATTTTGTGCCATGTAAGACTAAAGACTAAAATACCTTTCATTAGTATGTGTGGTTTACTTGCTAGGTGGAAATGGAAATATTTGCACACTAGCAGGTTTCTTCTTATCTTCAAAACCTTAAAGTCATGAGGTGAAGCTAAAATCAGAAAACACAAATATTTGTCACTTGTCTGTTACTATTTTCCTGTATCTACTTTGCTCTGAAATTCATTCATGTTTATCTGATGGGTTTCCTGAGTTTTAAGGTGTACTTTCCAGACAAAGAGCCAGTAGAAAAATTCTTTAACTCCTTTTCACTCACTTATTTCTCAGAGGGTTTGAAGAAATCTTTTCATGAATGCTGAAGACACTGGCATCTTGTTTGAATGTATATTGAGTCTGAGGGAGTTTCTGACAGTCTCATCTGCAATACTGTTACGTTACTAGATGGGATGGAGTTTTTATAGCATGTTACTGTTTAGGGTGTCGGAGCCAAGAGGTGTGCATGGGGTGGTTAAGCTTTGAGTCTGGTTTGCATTGTGTGAATGTCCAGGCCTCGAGGTGGCCACCCTGCTGTAAACAAGGTGCTTCATCTGTGTTATTAAACTCTTCCGTACTAGTAATAGCTGGAGGTTTGATTCATGTTGGTCCCAGGCCACTTGGCATGGATGAAGAAGGGTGAATTATGCTGAATAAGGAAAAATACTCCAGTGTGTTCTCTCTGGGGTGCAAAGAAAATCACAGGTGCTGTTGGCTGTATTTTAAAATTATCCTTGTTACTGTGCTTTCTTTATGTTAACTTGGACATTTCTTGATTTGGAGAGAAAGAAATACTTTGGGGATATTGCACTGTGAGAAAGAGAAGAAAGCTAGGAATTTGGTAGTTGGGCACTTATGTGTGTTTGGACATGCTCTCCTATTATTTTTTACTAGTGTTTTTCTTGTTCAGCAATCTTCACATGAAATTTTGTTGCTTACTTACAATATGTTCTGGCTGACTAGAATTAGACATGTTTTGGCTTTTATTCGCCTCTGATCTTCACAAATGTCCTTCAGATGTGAAATGGCTTCCTCAAGGCAGGAGCAAACTTCATGACCTTTTCAATATCATGAGCCTGTTCATGAGATGGAGACACGAACCTGACGTTAATGAGAAATTAGGTACTTTGGTCAAATCAAAACAGATTGCTAACACTCTTCCCCCACCCTGATTCCCCACCCACAGCATGTAGGCACTCTTTACGAAATTGCTATTTTAGTGCAGGTTATTCTTGCTTTTTTGCACAGTGGAAAAAGATTTCTTCACTAAATGAGGGTTGTTGGGTGTTTTTTTTTAATTGATTTAGTCTTCATTATCTCCTTCAATAAAGGAACTGATGGCATGGTGCACCCAAAGGTTTTTCATGTTTCTTCATTTAGGCTGTTCTTTCAAATCTTAACAGGGTTTTATTTGTCCATCTGTTTATTTCCCTGATGCATTTTCATCTTTTAAAGTCTTTTCATTCTTCCATGATTTAAAATTATAAGATGATCTAGCCTTGAACCATGATTTTTAAACCTACATATTGAGTTAGAGACCTTCTGAGGAATTTTAATCTTTCCTAAGGCTTTTGAGTTTTATTGTCTGGCTGCATACACATGTGTAAGTGGTGATTGTATTCTGTGTATCACTGTAAACCATGACTGACTTATTGTTTGAGTTCAGGCAGAAAAAGAAAAAAATGAGGTATGGGGTTTTTTGTTTGGTTTGGTTTGGTTTTTCCATGTGTGAGAGAGCTTATGGAATGAGTCATATTTTATAAACTTCACTTTTGCTACCTAATAGACTGACCAATATCTCTAATAATTTTCTGTGGTTACAAAATCCATAAAGAGTAACTCTGACCCATGAACCCTTCAGGTTTCAGTATTTGATTTCATTGCTATAGAATGATGCTCCAGTGAGACTTCTCTAGTCATGGACCCTGTAGACACAAAAAATATGATTTGGCATGGGGAGGTATTAGGTTTTTTTACTTGAACAAAAAACCTCCCTTGCTGTGTACAGGACCTGAAGTGTTCCCTTGGAGTAGTGTAACTCACACAGTGGAACTTCAGCTGTAGACAAGCAAAATAAATGGGGCAGAAACAAGCATTCTTGGTAACAATCACACCTCCTTGCAATATCGTTTCCTTACTACTTGGTCTTAACCAGATTATGTCCTGACTCCATCGTCTCACTAGAATAAAAGGAGGTTTGTTTTTTTTCATTTTGAAAACTTTGGGTTAATTTCATTACTCAGAGACTCTTTAGGAGTCCTTTTCTTAGGTCTAGGTTTATTGGAACTCTTAAAGTTCTTTTCAAGTGCCATTTCTGGAATAATTAAAAATAAATAAACCCCCTGTCTTATTCAAGAAAGCTCCTTATTGTCTTTAAAAAAATCATTGCCAGATGATGGTGATAGTAACTCCTGGCAAATACACAGATCTTTTTAGAGCCTTTATATGTTAAAGGTTCCTTACAGTTTAATTAGTCTTTGCATTGCTGATTGAATATGAAAATTGTTAGACTAAATACACTGTAAATTCCCTGGGTTTAGCATGTACACTTGCGCTCTACTCTAGCATACCTTTAACATGTTCATGTCTACAGTTGTCTACTATTTGAGTCCTTAAAATATGCTTTTTGTCAGGATATCTGCATGCCATGTGGCAGTGAATTATGCAGTACCAATTTTTCTTTTCATATCTCACTGGAGCATCATTCTTTTATCATCAATATAATTTCTTTATATTTTCCCATTTCAGACCTGATTTAAAAGTGGCTTAGAAGACTGAGTGTGAGCAGGCAGATGAGGAGGGCTTGGGAGAATAAGTGTATGGTGTTATGCCTATGCAAGAATGACATTAATAGGGATGTGGATGAGTGGATTCTGGTGTGTTCCACCACATACAAGTCCCAGTGAGCAGTTAATGAACATCCATAGTTGAGGGAATTAAAGAGGACATGGTAAAATGATGGATCATGGACTCTTTGGCAGGCACAGGGAAAGAAGGTGCCTTCCTGGATAGCCACATAGAGTGCCAGGGAAGAGAAATAGCAATGAAAGCACACTGTGCCACTCCAAACTCTGATGTCAGATATATGCATGCCTGAGCAGAGGAAACTTCTTAAATGTACGTGAGTGTTACTAATTATTTATACCCTTCATCAAACATTTAGCACATTTAGCTGTGGTGAATATACAATTCAGCACATTTGAACACTGATTCCCTTCTTATATTTATTTAATAGTCTTTTCAATAAGAGTAGCTGAAAACTGTAAATGAAAACATCTCTCTACTGAAGTCAGAAGAGTTAAGAATTTGTTGCTGGCTTCCTGAATCACTGCCTTGTATTTCAAGTAAGAAGGGGGCCTACAAGGGTACTGGGAGAGGACTTTTTACAAGAGCCTGTAGTGATAGGACAAGGGGTAATGGGTATAAATTGAAATCAGGGAGGTTTAGATTAGATGTCAGGAAGAAATTCTTCCCGGAGAGGGTGGTGAGGCACTGGAACAGGTTGCCCAGAGATGTTGTGGATGCCCCATCCCTGGATGTCTTCAAGGCCAGGCTGGATGAGGCTTTGAGCAACCTGGTCTAGTGGAAGGTGTCCCTGCCCATGGTAGGGGGGTTGGAACTGGATGATCTTTAAGGTCCCTTCCAACCCTAACCATTCTATGATTCTATGATTGCAGCCCAAGAGCCGCAACCCAAGAGCCGGAGGCCGAGACACAGAGCCCGAGGGCTGGAGCCCGAGCGCTGTCACAGCAGATTCCAAACAAACCCTATCAGCGATAGCACGAGAAGGAAAACTAAACAAAAC
>NW_010268516.1:5953-11706 GCF_000690775.1 Eurypyga helias
CTTGGTCAGTTTGGGTCAGGTGTCTGAACTGTGTCCCCCACACTGCCTGTAGCGAGACAGTGAGAGCTAGGAACGCAGCTGCAGGATCAGAAGTGGAGAAAGACCTTAAATTCAGTGCAGGCATTGCCCAGCGCCAGCTAAGAACTTATTAGTGCTGATCTCTGCATCCAGGAACAGCTTCCTAGCAGCCACGGTAAAGAGATTTAACTCTTTCCTGACTGAATCCAGCACACTGATCTGTGATGAAATCAGTAAGCAGAGAAGAAAAATGTTATAAAGGAACAAAGATGAAGGCTGAAGACAAAGGAAATACTTCAAGTACTTTACATCTGTCTCATAACTACAGTTTTCCTCTATCAGTCTATTCATCACATGCTATCTCTAGTGTGATCTCCTGGAGAAGGAAAAATCTATGTATGGGAAAGCAGTGTACAGAAAACATCCCTGTATTATCTACTCAGTTTTCAGCATAAATCCAAAACACAGCCCCATACTAGCTACACTGAAGAAAATTAACTCTATCCAAGCCAAAACCAGCACACAGGCAAAGTTAAGACTATATTTGACTGATCTGGGAAGAAAGGTGAGGGATGTGAGGGTCCTAAAATGAGTTTAAAGTCTTCAGCTGTGACATCTCTTCTCATTTGTCCTGTACTGTTGCTTACAGAATCTGGTGTCCAGTAGTCCCAAAATACAATGAAAAGTCTGTTTTCACAATAATTAAAAGATCATAAGTCATGAAAAATTTTGTTACTTTAAAGACTGCATTTGCTGATCCCTCTTCTGAGAACTTTCAGGTTGTTGAATACTGAGAGGGACTGAGGTACTTCAATGCTGTCCTTCTCAACGATGTTTCACTTTGCACTGTGCAACAGGATGATTTCTGGAACCAGGTCTGAAACCTCAATTTCTCCTCTTCAGGCTAGCAGCCAGGTCGCTGTGCAAAAGAGCTATGTGTATGTTCTTTGCTTTGGTCAAATGGACATTTTATCTTGCTGTCATTAACACTAAACTGTTTGAAGCACAGATAAAAACATCTGCAATAATTTGCATTAGTATGTCAGCATTTATCTTGTCACCATACAGTAACATCTTAGGCCGTACAGTTATTTCCTTCCCTAAGTACAAAAAGCTTTGCAGCTGATGCTATTTAGAGGAGAAAAAATCCACACATCTGTTAAGATGAATGAAAAATGAGGTTTGAAATTAATATTAGGTGGCACAGGACTGTGCAATGTGTTCTACATGCATCTAAGTTGTGGAGAGATGAAGACCTTTATAAACAATATTGGAGGAGCCTAGTTTTAGAAAAATAAGATGGAAGAGTTGCAATGGCTCAATGAGTCATCAAAGAAAGTTGAGCTGTTCAATGACTATTAATTGGAAATTGCTTTTCCAGAACACTGAGGGATAATGGTAAAATGAATTGGCTCATCTAGGCTATAGAATTTTTTAAAAATACAACTGGGTTTTAATTTCCTTGAGAAGCTGGAGAGTTCGCAAGCACTAGTCATGGCTACTGAGACTTGAATATATGGCTTTAGACAGTAAAGTCAATGTCATGAAAGCAATTCTTGATGACCGTTGCAAGCATATTCCCATTTTTTTCGCCTGAGATGAACCTCGTCGTATGTGTTTTTATTGAGTGCATATCCATTGAAAACCCCACTAGGCATTTCCTGGTTGAGTCATGTACTGCAGTTGTCTTTTATCTAAGGATGGAGAAGTGTGTTCAGCTAAAATAAGAGTTGACCAATATTTTTGCTGGAAAAAAAAATCTAAAAGTTTTATCATGCATACCTTACCCCATTCAGGTGCATACACTATTGCATTTCCTTCTTTTACTAAAGCTACTTATTTCCACAAGTGTTCTGTACTGGGGCTAGAATATATCTTGCTGCATCAAAAGGAAAGCCAGAGCTTCAGCAATAGCCCAAAACACTTCAATTTTCAGACACACTATTTAGTAAGCCTATTGCATGCTATGGAGATCTTGCAATAAGGGATTTTCCCCACATGACTCAAGTAAGACAAATATTATACCGTGTAAAGAGCATTTCTTCCCTGAAAGAAAAATGTAGCCTCTCTACTCATCCAGAATGGTATCTTCAGAGCTCCACAGGAAAAGATGAGGGCTAACAAAAAAGGCAAGGACCTTAGTAATACTGCATGACTTTCTCATAGCATTTATTAGCAGTAAAACATGTCATGGCTATAGAGATGTCTGATGCAAAAGAGTCTTGAGGGTCAGTCAGTGACAGCAAGCAAAAATAAAAAGAAGCTGTTTTTCATGGAAGCTGGTAAAAAAAAAAAAAAAAAACCAAAACCAAAAACCCCACAGACTTCTTTTTCACCATAAGAGTAGGGTACATAGCTCAGGGTTGACAATAGCTATAGCTGAGATCTGGAAGGGAATTAAAGTGTTTTAACAGGAATAATGGGACTGGTAATATTTGATGCATCATACACTGAACGCAATACAGACCATCTAGTGCTGAAAGAAAGCACAGCGTCTGCTGGCCCAACACGAGTGAGTTTGCACAGACCCTTTGGTCACCAACCACAGCAACACCTTGAGCAAACCCAGAGAAGATGGATGTGCTATTGTAGTTAATGCCTAGAGTGAGTGAGGAACAGAGCCTTTCCAGACAAGAGAAATGGAATTATCTACATTTCAGCCCTCTGTTTTGATATCGGCCTGGAAGGAATTCACAGCTGAGGAAAGCATAGCTCATTGGGTCGCTCAATAAAGGACTTAGTTGCCACTTTGAGTGAAGTAATCAAAAGAGAACTTGACAGCCACTCTGCAACATACGGTATTGCCTGCTTCACTGCTTTTTTAGAATGTTCTGAGCTCTTTCATGGTCCACAGCCCTTTATTAAAAAAAAAAAAAAAGTATCTTGGGGTTCCTCCAATGTAGAAGAATAGTTGTTGTAGTAGTAGCAGGAGTAGTAGTGGTGTAAAGGTACAACTTCAAGAAGTAATCTCTAGTGTAGAGGCTAGTCCATGAAAGAAAAGAGAGGTGTGTACCTACGTACATCCTGTCTGTTGCTTTTCTTCAGTTCATGTTTAGATAAGCCAAAGGTGAAAGTACAAAAAAGAAAACTTCAAGAGAAAAAGGTGGTGGTATGATCCCTTTACAAATTAGGCTGTTGGATATGGTGGACAGCGTAAGTAATTAGTAACTGAGTTACATATTAACTTTGGAAGGAATTTATTCCCATCCTTTGAGGAATATTTAGTCTTTCCTTTGAAACTAGTCCATTATCATGTTCATGAGATTAAAAGGATTAATTCTGCCCCTTCTTTCTCATTCCCTCCTTCTCATGGCAACAGGAGTAAACTTTTTTTTCCTCATGGTATGTCTTGTCCTGCTAACAAACAATGCTGATGACAGGATGCTTCCAAGGAACGCTAAGGAATTTAGTCAATGACTAATGTGAGATTTTCAAGAAGTTGCATGCTGAAAAGCACACTAGTTGCTGTTCTTATTGCTAGGGGAAATCAGGAAAATATTTCAAGATCTTGTCAGAGGAATGAGAATTGTGGAAAGAGACAGTAGGAGTCCAAAGTTAGATATCTTCTCTTTAACAGCTTTTCAAAGGAATATTTCTCTATAGTCAACAATCATTACTTGGTATTTTTGTGACCTTTACTGTAATCAGGCTGCTCCTACTCAGGAGGGAAACAAAGAAGGTGTGTCACCATGGTATGTACACAATTTACTCAGTGATAGGAAGAACAAACCAGATATCATGTAGGTGCCAAAAGGCTTCTATTAACATTATTTGTCCTTAAAAGGATACTATATATCATCTTCACAAAGGATCAAACACAAGAAATACAACCATTTGGGTTTATGCTTTAAGTTGTTGCTGGTATTTTAACAAATTAAAAAAGAAATACCTAATTACAAAATACAATTAATACAAGAAATAAAGCATAAACCCAAATGGTTGTAAGTTGTTGCTGGTATTTTAACAAATTAAAAAAGAAATACCTAATTACAAAATACAATTAATATTTTGAAGAAAGAATACAGCAAACTATCAAAACTTTTAAGGTACTTAAAAACTTTTGTGAATGGCAAGCTGCATGGGCAGGCTTTCACTTTCAAGGAACAGCTTGAGGGAACATGGAGATAGGCGTGATACCTGAGGGAGTACTTTTGCTTTAAATAAATAAATGAAAAGCTTAAGACATCCCCTTCATGCTTTGGTTATTAAATTTTCATTTCATGAAAGCAATGATGAACATAGTGGGGAGTATCTGCGGAGAGGTTATTGCTGATCTTTCACGCTCAAAAGCGTTATTTCTTCATTAGTGTCAGGAATCTCTTTTTGGAAGGGTCTTGTTTTTGACTTGCTGCTATGGAATGTTTTTAGGCTTAGCTAATGAAGGATTTTTCCTCTTTGGAGAATAAAGGGGTCACATTCTTCTGCATCGTCTCCTTAGAAGTCGGTTAAACAGAAGTAAACTTTCACAGTAATATCCGTGTAAACCAGAACACTGTAAGAGATGCAGGAGCTCACAGCTATTCATCCTTCTTCCTCTCTCACAGTTACTCTGTAACTATGTTTAAATGAGTAAGGAGCGTCCTCCAGGTGGAGCATATCTGCAGAACAAAACATAGAGTGTGTGATGGTCACATCATGTGCGCTGCTAGAGTTTTACTGCAGCCTAGCTCTGGTCTGGCCCCATGACCTGAAGGTGACAGCTGAAGCAGGTCTGTTTCTAGGGTGCATCTTCTGATTTGGTTTCATTAAAAAAAAAAAATAATTAAAAAGAAATTTAAAAAATCAATCAATGCTGCCTGAGACTTCTCTGAAATGTGACAGAAATGCAGTAGCTGTGGACAAGCAGGGCAGTTACTGCAACTGGGAACTCCAGGTATCAGTGGGTGTTGTCCTGCAAACACAGGTTCTTGGCCTTAAATAACAAACAACCTTGAAGTATTCATATGTTCATGTCTTGAAGAAAACTTCTGGCATGTTCACGAATGCACGAATATGCAGTTTCTTAAGAGATACCTAGATAATTGTAGGTGACTGTCCTCATGTGCTAATAAACTTTCTTTGCATGATGCCTATGTTTGTAGGCTGGCCAGCAAGCCCCTTCTCTTCTTGAACCCAGAGGAGATTGACTCAGGAGGAAGCAGGGCTTGTCCTGGTGATGCAGTTTTGTCTCTCCTTGGAAAGTAATCCTTTTTTATTGCCGGTCAATATATGTGTGAAAGTAATATGATCTACTTTGATTTAAAAAGGAATGTAGCTGCATTTTTCATTTTGCAAGCAAATAAATAAAGTTTGAAGTAAATCATCATCAAAACATAGCTTTTCTTCTAACATATCTGTGGGTTTCTTTTTGGTTTTTACTGCAAGAAGGCTACAGTAATTACTGCTGCTTACATGAAGAAAGGTGAACAGGCTGCTTTGCAGTGAGAAGAGTGATAAGTGATCAGGAAGTTTCTAACCAAAAGGTCTCCCAAATGATCAGGCTCACCACAAGGAACCTGGGTGCTGGAGATATGCTGAGAAGCTGTGGGCACAGGCTGCTAGGTTAGACTAGGAAAGCTGAGCAAGAAGATGAAAGGAAGGTATGATAAGGTTAAACCCTTATGTGAGCCTGTGTACATGGGGGTTTATATTTAATATTTCTAGATCAGCTAGCACTTAAGTAGCTCAGGCACTATTGAAATCTCCGTGACCTGCCTTAAAAACAAAACAGAAAAAAAACATAGAATCATAGAATC
>NW_010268517.1:0-10480 GCF_000690775.1 Eurypyga helias
TGTGATTCTATGATTCTAAGTTGAGACAGACGTTCAGTAGTCTCACGTAGGTGTGACAGAGCTGGCACTGTGGCAAACGGCAGATTGTTTGGTATCAAGCGTGGCTGTAGAGCTAGTGTACAGCGTTTGTGCCAGCTGCGTGTGACACACGTACTTGCCATCATCGCTGGCTTGCAGCGTGCATGGGTGCTGATGGGGAGGACGGCCCCTACGAATATGACGCGCTGCTGGTACAACGATCGCTACGTAATGATAACCAGACACTGGCAGTGCTGATCCTACAGGTACTCCCAAGGTGCTGGCTTTCTGAAACTCCGCTGAAATCAGTGGCACTCAACATTTCCAGAGTCACGGCCAAATTTAAAAAGCTGAATGTGCAAGATGTTTTTATATTTGTCTTCAGATTTGTCTTTACGGTTGGACTCGATGGTCTTAAAAGGTCTTTTCCAACCCGAATGTTCCTGTGATTCAAAAGCTCTCACTAGCTTATTAGCTTGGGCATTGTCTGGCACTGTGATCTGCAGTGAACCCAGATGGATGCAGAGAAGAACGCACTTGCTAGAGATAAGCAAACCAAACCACAACCACTTTTTCAGTTACTGCAAACCTGGGGTCTGTCCTTGTAGCCCTGACCCACTCAACAGTCATTGTAACAGGCGCATCGTAAATGATAGTCATGAGAGTTTGCCAGACTGGGCCAAAGTAGCTTGAGGTTTCTCATTAGACAACCAAAATGATTTAAATGATCGTATTTTAAAGTGGAGGGTGAAACATTAGCTGACAGTCTCAGCAGGTCTCACAGATTTGCCAGACAATCACTATTTCCAGGAGTTTTGCAGCATCGGGACCTATAGCTTTTGATTCTCCTTAATTTAAGGTCATGCTCTTAATTTAAGGAGATGCTCTGTGAAGGATTTAATTGCATGCATGAACCAGTAAGTGGGCAGATATGTTCAAGTAAGGTGTAACTTATTATGGTCGTAGCTGTGATAGCGTAAGAACATTGCCCAGACAGTGTTTGTAGGTAGGTAAGTGGTTTATTTTATTAGATATATTGAGAGAAATAGACTACTTGAAGAAAAGCATGTGTGCCCAAAAGCTCTTCTTCCTTTTCTAGCTTTGCTCGTTGGTCTGATAAAAGATAGGACTTCCACAAACCTCATCTTGCCTGCAATTAAATAAAATACTCCCAGAATCATATGGTGTGCAAGATGCCTTAATTCATTTCAGATCTGCTGTAGCTTCCGTTAAAACCAGTAGGAGTCTTCACATCCAGTCCCGCTGCTTCGCCACGTGAACAGGATCGTTCTGTACCGCTTCACAGCCTCTTCCTTCGTCTTTTGTAGTAACTCAGCAAAGATTTAATAGCGACACGTAATGCGGGTTTGTGTGACTGTGGAGTGAGGGGAAACCTACCTTTTGAATGTGTGAATTCTGGAGTGTGCAGATTAGCAAAGTGAGGAAGAGCAAAGGCATGTTCGTAGCAGCAATTGATAGAGCGAACAGCAATAGCAGATGGATCAGCCTGACCTTTTTCATCTCTAATTCTATAGACTGCACTGCTCTTTTCTAGGGGATAGTGAAGAGGAAAACAAAATAGGCTAGAAAAACTTTCTAAGCTCAAAACTAGGATAAAAATGTAACATTTTGAGGTCATGAGGAAAAAAACCCTCTTCAGTGCTTCACTTTAAAAAAGCAGTAAGTAAAAAAGTATGAACTAAAAATGGAAATAGAAATAGTAACTTCCCACTTATGAAAATAAAAATTCTTTAAAAAGTAGAAATTTATTCTGTACGCTTCTTGTACAAAAAGACATAGACACTGACATTGCATACACTCACGGTGGAATAAATATTCTTCAATTTTAATAATGATAAATGTCCTTTATTACAGATGGAGACTCACCATATTTTTTACTGATTGCTGTATCTTTAAAGTGGGAGGTTATACCAGCAAAACCAAACCATCAAGACTGACTTTAAAACCAAAAAGTTTATAGACCAGTGCTGAATTTCCCTTCCCACCCGCTGCCCCGGGTGCAGGACCACACCACACAGCCTGTCCCAGCCAGCGATAACAGGAACACATCACTGTCCACCACATTGTGCCTTGTGCTGCCGGGGAATTATCCCATCCCATCTGCTGAGTTGGAATACAGGAAAACAGACGGGAGGTCAGTTTTTAGCACTGTGAACACTTGCCTTTAGTAGCCAGGCTTAGGCCAGCTGCTGGCTATAGGATTCATACTTAACTATAAACACAGGGCTCCTGAAGCAATCCGTGCATGCACGGGGCTGGGAATCTCCCTGCTGATCCAGATGGGCCACTGTCTTTATGCTGTAAGACATCTCACTCATCCGTTCGGTCCGATAATTTAAAAGTGAAACATCTATCAAAATCTCATTACTTTGGAGAGGATGGGAGCTCATGGACTATAAACCACTATTTATTTTTTATATCTTAAATTATGGTGCTGTATCTGAGCCATGAGTTTTTACAAAACAAACTGCTGATGCATTTGACAGACAGGAATAAATACTCCCAGCCCGTGACAGAGCCGTGACAGAGGGAGTGAGCAGGTGCGTGGGTGAGGGTGGCAGAGAGGTGGTGGTGGCACATTGCTTTTGGAACAGCTACTCATGTTGTTTTTGCAATAAGATGCCTGTATTTACTTGGAGGAGAGGAGAGAAGGTTAATGATACAGGTTCCTGGGAATACAGGCACTCCCCAGTGACTGAAAGGGAATATTCCTGGATCCACTGAAGATGATAATTTCACTCCCAAGTGTCTGCTAGCAGAAAGACACGCCTGTCTGCCTTCAGTTTAATACCATCACACAGTGCTGATCTATTAAACAGTGTCAAACTTCTTGACAGCCTTGGAGCCTGTGCCCTGTAGGCTTTGCTTGGTGCTGCAGGAGGCCGAAATGGCTATCAGTGTACAAGACACTGGTTTAAATTGAGCAGCACTAAATAGCCAGATCCTTCAAATCCAGGATCATACAGTTTGTTTCAGAGGGACTGATGTTGCCAAGTTTTGTATGCCGTTTAAGGGGAAATCTTTCCCACCGAGGCCAAATGCTTGTGGGAGTGAGAGTGATAAGCCCTGTGAATCCTTGCTAGATAATGCCCATACCTCCCAGGACAGGGCACGGGAGATTTAGTCAGTCCTGTCTTTTAGAGGAGGTAGGGTTTGCTAAAGCACAGGAGGGATAGAAAGCTCAAAAACCGTGTCAGATTTGACAAGCAAAGTAACATGAAATAGAGCCATGAAACCAGCGATGGGAGCAAGTCAGCACCGAATGCATTTAGAACGACAGTGTCGTTAAGCACATGGGTAATAAGGGATTGTTTCTGCAGTATTTTATTCTGTATTATTTTATTTTATTCTGCATTATTTTATTTATGTGTTTTTTGTTACCCTGGTTACGCCGGTTGTCTACAACTGGATTTTTCCTCTAATACAGTCAGAATAGCATTGAATCCAGAGATAAGACACACAAAGCGAAGGTGATACAGATAGATAATTATAAATACATCTTCTTTGTTTCCTGGTGTGGACAGTCTTCCCGTGAAGGTCACTCTGACAATGCTCCAGGATGTACTTGCGGAGCTGGTGACTGGTGCCGCGAGAGGCCAAGCGGCGTAATCAGATCTTACATCTGGGTGCTCGCTGTCAGGCTTTCAGGAAACTTCTTTTGCTCCGTGATAGACCTGTTCTCACTGGGCAACGGGAAAAGCCTATGTGACTGTTAAAACAAGAGTGGAAAAATATGTATCTGGAATATGCATTGCTTTATCCTGCCAAGCCAAGTGTTTATTGTGGAGGCCAGACACATCTGTCCTCCTCCAACAGATATCGTGGTGTTTCTTGGATTAAAAAGGCCGACTGTAGTGGAACAGTGGAAGAAATTGCTTCAGAAGACTGACTTATTGGAGTCCTCTATCATATGGACCCTGTCAAAAAAATATTAAGCCACAATAAAAGCTGACACTTGGGGAGATGAAAGCAATATTGCTTGATATTGTGATTACCTTCACGGCAACATGCTGAAGGTGGGCAGTGGGGAATTGAGTCCTGGCTTCGTCTGACCTGTGCGGTCAATATGATTACTTCGGGGATTTTTTTTTGTTTTATGTAATAAAACATCTGTAATAAAGGGTTTTTTAAAAAAATAGTTTTGGGAAAGAGACTGGAGACATGGATTGCAGACAGCTATTCGGGTCAAGGGGTTAGGTTTTTGCCAGGCTCCAGATGGGGACGGAGAGGAGGACAGGGGCTGGAAGCGATTCTGAGGCTGATCCCGTCTACGCTGCACAGGCAGTAAGAACAGCATCAGTTAGCGAGCTGCACCTGATGGAAAGTTTGGCGAGAGAGGTCGGTATGTGCGTTATCCCCTGTATGCAGGACTTCTGAGAATGTTACTTATGGACGTGTGTTTGTGCTGAAAACTTGCAGTAAGTGTGAATAACAAAACTCATTACACTATCTCTGCATTTTCATGCCCTTGCAGATTTACTGGAAGGTCTTGGAAAACAGCAGCTTTGGCGCAACAATTTAGTTATATCAAGGATAAGGAATTTTTGCTGGAAACCTGACAGGCACCAAACGTCTTTCTTATATCCAGCTCTTTCAGTTACTTCTGTGGATGGCCTTGCACTGGCTGTGGACAGTTTTATGTGCATGGCATGTTTTCATGGTAGATAAAACCCCAAACAACCTGCAACAGACCACAACCCACCTTCCCCTGTATGTTTGGCTTATTTTTGAACAACCTTGCCCAGTTCAGGTGCCCTTGCTCATGCACGTTGTGCCAAGCTCGTGGTTCTGTATCTTCTGCCATCAGCTGCCTGGCATAAGTGAGAGTGAAAGCTTTGAAATAAGAGAAGTTTTGTGGTTGTTTTCAAATGGTCCTGAATTTACAGCCCTGGTGTTTCTTCAGTATTGTGGTAATACTGATAGGGCATGATGGGGTGGAACGGTAAATTGTTGTGACCAATGTAACATGTTGACAGTCTGATATCCAGGGATTTATACTAAGCACAGGTTACTGCTAATGTGCAAAATGAGAAATTACAACTTCTAATGTGTCACATTCATTTGATGTACGTCCAGGTCTGTGTAAAAACCATCAGATGCTTAGCGTGTGTCAAACAATGCTTGCACATGATTCGGTTTTGGTGTCTGGTTCCTGGCATCAGCAGAAATAAGATTTACCTTTTCATTTATATAGCACATAAAGGTTAAAATATAAGTTAACCCAGAGAGTGGCCCAACAATTTGTAAAGTATATGGCCTTAAAAATAGCCCTGTTAGGAAATAGGACATGATGCAATACAGTGGTATTACAGCAGCTTGGTAGTGCTTCTGCAGAAGAAAGAAAATTATGATCATTTGCAACATAATAATGGATATTTTACCACTCTCTGTTATTCCTGGGCCGCTCAGGTCTTAGAAGAATGAAAACCAGACCTGAAGCAGCCTTACACTGCAGTGCAGACTTGCAATTCGTTGACAATGTTGGGGATAGTATGAGGTGTATTTAAACACAGTGCAGAGGTGAAGGGCCTGTTCTGCAGGGTGCTCGGTGCCTCTAACTGCATTGCAGCCGAGGTGTGTCGGGGTGCTCAGTGTCTCCTCAAGCTCCCCCCAACACCCAGAGGCACTTAGTTTTCTCTCCGTACAAGGAAGCTGCAGGGTGTTTGCAGCCAGTGAATCTGCAGTGGATGCTCTGCGCTGGAGGGAGGTTTGTGCTCCAAGCTGGGGTGGTTCTGCAGCCGGTTACAGGCACCGACAGCGCCGACGAGCCGAGCAGTGCAAGACTTGGGTGTTAAACTGCAGAGTGAGGGCTGTGATGTTTTCCAATAACTGGCATCAACCTCGTGAGCATAATCCACGTTACTGTGTCTCCTCCCCGTCCCTGTCCTGGGGATCAGCCCCCACATATTACTTCCCAAGCTGAAAATATTAAAAACCATTCTCAGTGCTCTCCAACTGGCTTTTAAAAATCTTTTTAATTTCAGTTAAAGTATGTTAACATTTTGCCTTTTTTTATGCTTTTGGTTTGGATTCAGAAGGTAATTTCATATGCAACTGTGGGTTTTTTCCAGAGAAGCCAGATACCTTCTCTATTCCTCTACAAAAGCTTTATGCCACAATAATTTAAGATTTCCTCCAGGTTAGAATATTTCTGCATGTAAAACTTCTTTGAAGGTTTAAATAGACTGCAACTGAGTTTTGACATGTATTAGCACGTGTCAGGTACAGCAGTTATTAAGGGTAGTGGAGACAAGGCACATTCCATCTCTCCAGTGACTCTCGCAGGTGTCCAGATCACTACACGCCACAAGTGGGCAAAGCCACTAAAAAAAAATCGCCCTTGGTTGCAACAAGCACTAAAAACACCCTTTACCCACCATTTCAGCAATAGATCCAGTGAATGGTCAGGTGAGGTGCCAGTTGCTGTGGTACAAAATCACATCCGGAGACTGGCAGTGGGAAAATTGCCTTTTTATTCCTTATGATGTAAATCTCTGCATCTCTTGTAAGGTCCTGCATCCACCCAGGACATATATAAACTATATCAAGACGGACATTTGCACAGCATGATCTGCTCTAGTTTAATAGGACTTAGCAAGTTCTGTCCCATTCCTCTTCTGTGTGAGCTGAATCTGGCTTCATCCAAATAATCCATAAGAGAGAAATCAGGTTTGCAATGCTGATGGACTTCTAAAATCCTTTCATTCCTTTCATTCATGTATAATGTGATCCCTTCCATAGCAGAACTGAAGGAGTGTGACATGCAAGAGGAAACACTCAGGACTTGATACTTTCTGAAGCATAACGGGTTTAAGGAAAGCCAACTGACCGGCTGCTCTTCTCTTCCCAGGGCACAGCTTCCGTCCTGCAGCGCAGGTCTGACAACGAGGAGTACGTTGAAGTTGGAAGACTCGGTCCATCAGATTATTTTGGTAAGCAAATTCAGCTTAAGCATGGTTCAGAAAGACAGGCACGTGGAGTTGTATCAAGTAGTTATTGTATTAATTAGTGTTCTGCTCTTTTACAAACGAGGGGTTATGCGTAGGTCAGCTGCTGCTTTCAGCAATACTGAGAGATTTCAGTGAAGCTGAACCCATGCCTTGGTTTGCACCAGTGTAGCTGACAGGAGACAGGTCCAGAATCAGCAAAACAATCCGAAAGCATTTGTTTTCAAAGACATTTTACATGCATGCATTATGCATGTGCAATGCATTTGTACTGTCAACAGAATTATGTAAAGTGTCTATCAAGACACATATAAAGGGAGACGTTCTACAACCAAAGCAACTGGATGGTGGCTAGAACGTGCCCCCTCCGAAGAAGAGGCAGGGGGTGTGTGACAGCGTGTTTGTCCCTGTTCCCAGGTGAGATAGCGTTACTGCTCAATCGGCCCCGAGCTGCTACGGTGGTGGCACGCGGCCCCCTGAAGTGCGTAAAGCTGGATCGGCCCCGCTTCGAACGAGTGCTCGGGCCTTGCTCCGAAATCCTCAAGAGGAACATTCAGAGATACAACAGTTTCATTTCGCTCACCGTCTAAACGATTCCTTCGGGAAAGCTGCCTTTGTGTGACCTTGTGCACTTACACTTGCTCTGTGCAGCTCCGTAGCTTTATGAAGAAACAAGGTGTGTGGTTTATGTGTATTTTTTCTGTTCGTGTCATGTACTGGATGTCAGTTCAAAACTCATGTATCATGTAAGTAGGAAGACAACTGTTTGGAGAAACAGCTTTGGGAAAGATTAGGCCCTTGGCTTGCAGGCGGGATTTTTACCTATTGGTGGATCATGTACCTTAAAACTGTTTTTAACTATTTAAAATGCATATGAATTTCTGTTTCCCTCATTATCTTTAAAGCTGGTCTTATTTACCTTTTGTCAAGCTGCTTTGGTCAAGCGATGTCCCTCTGCCTGTCACTTCTGAAGGACTTTTCACTGGTTACGGGCTGGAGGTTTCTGAAATCCCCCGGCGTGAGTGGCAGTCGCCCTGTTTAAGAGGGAAGGTTGGAGGAAGGTTTTGATCATTCCAGCAAGCCAGGGAAAAGTAGAGCTTTTGAGTACTTTTGTTTGTGGCTTAGATACAGGGGCCATATTCCTCCGTGCCACCAGCCCTGCCAGGTCTGCTTTGTAGGGAATGCTAAGCCCAACAGCCTGCTCCAGCCTTCTGGGTGACGAGGTCAAGGGACAGCGTTTTGTAAGAATTCAAACAGAGCCTTTAGGAGTGAAGTTATTTGTCCTCAGCGTTTTTTAAATGAGGGTTTGCATTAGATCCCCTAAAAATCCAACATCTCTGCTGAATTAAGTGGGCTTGGAAGATACGTACCTGCAGCAATGTCCTCAGCCACTTCCCTGAACATTCTGTGAAATCATAGAATCATAGAATGGTTGGAAAGGACCTTAAAGACCATCCAGTTCCAACCCCCTGCCATGGGCAGGGACACCTTCCACTAGACCAGGTTGCTCCAAGCCTCATCCAGCCTGGCCTTGGACACTTCCAGGGATGGGGCATCCACAGCTTCTCTGGGCAACCTGTCCCAGTGCCTCCCCACCCTCTGCAGGAAGAATTTCTTCCTGATACCTAATCTAAACCTCCCCGCTGTCAATTTAAACCTGTTACTCCTTGTCCTGTCACTACAGGCCCTTGGAAAAAGTCCCCCCCAGCTTCCTTGTCGGCCCCCTTCAAATGCTGAAGAGGTGGTGCCAGGTGCACAGAGGGCAACAACAGCAGTTCGGTTTTAATAAGGTCCGTTTCATTAAATTCAACGGCCTTTCTTGTAGTATATGACTAAATTTAAGGATTTTTTAGGATTTTCTGATAGCCAAATACATGCTTCAAAATGCTGCCTCTCCTCCGAAGACGTGTTGCGTAACACACAGCACCAGCATCTCGCACGAAGCTCCTAGAGCCCGGGTCCCTCCGGGCGCGTCAGACCCTGCCTAGACACGGGTCCCGTCTGCGTGGAGCTTTTGCAGATCCAGCCCCTACTCTGCTGCGCAGCCCTCGGGCATGGGATCAGTTGGATTATTCTTTGGGAAGCTCTTCCTTTGAAGGAAAACTTGTCTTTGCTAACAGCAGCAAAGGTCCGCATCTCAGCTACCCCAAAGAGCACTGCCCGCTTCGCAGCTGTGGCAAATCTGTATTTCTTCTTTTGCTGACATTCTTCTGGGTGAGTGCGAACTCTCCGTACCTTCCGCACGCCAGAGGTTATGCCATGAATTAGGCAGCCATCTCCCTTTTGAAACTAGAGGTGTTAGTGGAAAAACGTGGCTAAAACTACCCCCACCGACACGCGACCTGCTTTTTTCTTTGGGATTAACAAAAACTATCCTGGGACTTTCCTATGAGCTTCCCCTAGAGACACAATATTCCAGTAGCTGCCCACAGTGGTTTTCATGGAGCTGGCTGCTTCTCGACTTCCGACTCCTCTCACTGCCTCGAGGTGCCTCATTTATTTCAGCAGATTGCGGGGGGTCCTGGCAGTGCACACGCGTTGCTGCTGCTTCCTGTGACTGTTCTGCTCCTCGCATGGGGTTCTGAAGCCTGACCGTGGGCGTTTGTCAACCTGGTGATTTTATCATGTCCATTTCTACGGGCACGTCCCCATTCCATCTAGGGATAAATGTATATGGATTTACATCTAGGGATAAATGTATATGGATTTACATCTAGGGATAAATGTATATGGATTTGCAAAACTTTTTATTTGCTTCGCTGGTTTTGGATTCTCTCGTGCAGTTTTTAAGAGAAACAATTTTTAAAGGTTACCAGGCACTTAGGTATGTCCTTTTACCTCTTCCATTTCTCTTGTATTCGTAAAAAATCGTGTTGCACATAATACACAAGACACGTTCCTTGTTAAACACCAAGTATTAGCCTCACTGTTCAGAAGTTACTCCAGCACCCCCCGCCCGCCCCCCCAGATTCTTTGGTTTAAACCTCACCGGCTCATGGAAAATACATTTGAATTACGGTTCTGTTCTAAGCAATCTCAAGAGAAATGTAACCATTTAACACCAGGATTCCTGTGCTCTAAACAAAGTGATACTGGATGACATTTGAAGGATCATTGTAGCATCTGCAGTGGATGGTGGGACGGGGTGACGGTGTGAATAAAGTTGTACGTGAAACGCGGCCGCTGTGGGTGTGTTAGTAACGGCGGTCTGCAGGAAGAGACGTCGTGCTCCAGTTAAAATCTGCGTATCATAAAACCTTTGAACTCTACTGAAAATAATCAGATGCAAAGGGACAAAAAATAGACCAAGAATCCCAATGCTGTATATAGTGATGGAAACCAAACTGGTTTTCTGGAGGATCAGCCTGAAGAAAACAATCCCGTGTGTTTAAATGTAACCATATATGTCTCTGGAAAGAACTTGGGGTTCTGGGTGTCTCTCGGACCCTCACGTTATCGTTCGGTTGCTGGTTTCGCCAGGCGTAGGAGCACGT
>NW_010268518.1:0-3926 GCF_000690775.1 Eurypyga helias
AAAAAAAAAAAAAATCAACAAAATAAGTGAAGGAACTTTCCATCCCCAGCGCTGTTAATGTTTTTGCTCAACTCAATCGCATTTATTTGAAAATCCTGTCTGAGTAATGTGAGTGGATTTTCTATGTGACATTGCAGAAGCAAATTATCAAGATGAGTATTTCTGATACACCTTGATAGACACTACACATTCTACCGATGAACACAAGTGGATACATGTACATGTGCATATGCATGCACAGGTTCTGAGGTAAACAAGTTAAACCTGAAGAAATTCAACCACGTAGATGATTTCTGTACCCAAATTTGGGAGTACACAGTTTACATGCTATTACAATTCTGAAAAATAATGGTGTCATGCCTAACTGTATACTACATTACAGATGTTTACATCCAAGGTAGTCAGTCATGTCTGTCTTTGTGTTTAGTAGACAAAAAAAAAAAAAAAAAAAAAAAAAAAAAAAAAAGAAAGAAAAAAAAATCCACAACATTCTGGGAGTAATTCATCTGGACCATTTCAGATGTGGTTTAGAATGGGGATGAATTGTTCTCTGCAAGAGCCTGCTTCTCTTTATTGATTACCTAGGGCCTGGAAAACTAGTTCATACTTAGATGTCTGCTTTGTAGATGTATAAATTTGAGCAAATGAATCCCATATTCTATGTTAAAATAATTTTCTACTAATTTTGAAGATTCCAGATGTTCACAATTTCACTGTATCAGGCTTATAAAAGCAAATAATCTGCATTAGGGGAACCCACCTTTTTAAATTAATTGTTTTGTGTTCATGCTGTTATTTCTTTCTTTATACTTATCTTTGCCAAACTAATTTCCTTTAAAGAAGTGAATGTCTATAAAGATTTTTTTTAATTTTTAAAATATTTTTTATAGTGTTTAAAATCATTTTTATGATTTTGAGACGTTCTGAAAATTTCTTTTTCTCACATCACTAGAAAGACTGGTGTGATATCTGAAATACTAAGACAACAACATTTTGGTTTAATTTTTCATATGGTTTTATTTTTTATTTTCAACTCATACTGAAAGAGCTGGCAGGCAGTTCATAATCTCTAACAGCAAGTTCACACAAAGCTTTATATTCTCAACAGTGAAATCCTCTTCATTGTTGGTACAAAGAATATTGGAAAGATAATTTCTTGGAGTCCTCTAGAAAAAATAGGATTTTTTCCTCACACTTAGCTAAACTCTTGCCTGACAAATACTTCAGTAATTAAATTTCACTAGTAGAAGAGATATTGTATTATGACAATATGTATTTATCTTGAGTGGGAATATTTCTCAAGGTGACTCAAACTGAGATCAGGCAATAATAATTCAGGCCCCACAATTCTTCACAAACATTAAATATCACAACTTTACTACTTATACATGTGTTCTATTTTACAGCTTCTTTTATGTTGTCTTGAGGGCTAGAAAAACTTCTTTCAAAAGAATTCTGGCATATTCACATACTATTTAACTCAACAACCAGGGAAGAGACAAACTACCTAAGATCACCATACCCCCATTAAGAAAAAAAATGAAAAAAAACCAACCACACCACACCCATGAGAGCTGGCCATCCTGTTCCATTCTCCAAGAAACTATAAAAGGCTTACACACACACACAGAGTGGAAGGGGTTGGAAGGGACCTCTAGAGATCATCTAGCCCAACACCCCTGCCAGAGCAGGATCACCTAGAGTAGATCACACAGGAACAAGCCCAGGCAGCTTTTGAAAGTCTCCAGGGAAGGAGACTCCACCACCTCTCTGGGCAGCCTCTTCCAGTGCTCTGTCACCCTCCCAGTGAAGAAGTGCTTCCTCATGTTCAGTTTAAACTTTCTGTTTTCCAGTTTATGGCCACTGTGCCTCAGCAATCAAAGATGCTAAATAAAACCCTAACTTGGACACTGGTGTTCAACATTTTGGCCTTCCTGAGTTTAAGGAGCCCCCAGTTATTTAATTTAAAGTTCATTGCCAAAGAAGGTCTTCAAGAATCATCTCACTGACCATTAACACCTAAAAGCAAAAGTCTACTATCCATTAGCACACTTTGTCCCTTCATGAAACAATGGAAAAAATGGGCATTTCCAGATTATGACTCACCTACAGGTTACTAACTCTCTGCAAGTACCCTTTTCTCCCTATGTACCATCAAGAAAAATCTCGGAAATGTTTGTTAATTTCTTTGTCATTGATTTTCATGCAAAATGGATCAGACTTCTTAGATATCTTACGGTTTTCTGTTGCAATGTTTCACCTATATTTTTTAGTTACTCATTTCCTAGCAATCATGTTGACAATTTATTGGAACTGAATTGCTAAGACTACATTTTGCATTCAGAATAACTACTAACCTTCCACGAAGGAGACACTAATATTACCTTGCTTTATATATGGGGGCAAGCACAACAATAGCTATTACAAAAAGTTTGTGCATAACAGTAATCAGGTAATTAAGTTACTTGCCATATTGCTGCCAATAAGTAAATTAGAAGAACAGAGCTCAGTGCAAAAAAAGGTTGTTACACTATTAACAACGAAGTGACAATCACAATGCCTAGCTCTGCCAGATGTGTACTGTAACATACATAAAATCTGGATAGAATTTTAAACTACTTTTTCCATCTTGTTAACTGAAATGTGTAAACTGGTAAACAAAGCATCCACGGATGAAGACATCTTCTCTAACAAAAGAATGATTGTAGCCTAGTTTAAATTATTTTGGAACCATCCCAGATAGAAGAGAGCAATTCACAACTCTCAGGATAGCATGACCGAGAAAAAGCAGGCATTCTTTTAACAACCATGTTGGAACAGGATCAAGCAAATTCGGCACTATCTCAAAAATTCCTGACAAGGATACCTGAGAAAATGCTTCTAGACTATCCAATTATTAAAAAAAAAAAATCCCTTTCTTTAAATAATCAACAGCTATATTTTCACATTGCAGCTGTATTCAAAGGCACACAAAAATATTACAACATGCCATTAAACAGAATAAAAGTATCCTTGACCAGTCTCTCAATTATGAATCTTACCAGTAGAACAGAAGAGGACATTGTGATAATTCCTTGCCTCAGAGATAATCTTCTTCCTTTACTGTAGAACCGTGTCAAGGTCTTACAACATTTTTAGCATTCCTAATCTCTGTTCCATGCAAGATCTGTAGTTTGGTTGTTCTCTTTTCATTCGAGGGCATCAACTGCCATTAAAAAAGTATCATACCAAACAGAATAAAACAGAATCATAGTCTGAAGTGACTTGTTCGATCAAGTCCAGGACATCCTTTATAGGAATACGAAACATATGAACTCCAGGATGGGTACAGGACATTTATTGCAAGGTTTTGAAGAGCAGAGTTCCTATTTTTTCACCTTTGTTTTTTATTACAGCACACAAGAGATGATATTGCTATCCTATTACAAACCATTTGCAATTTTCAGTTTGAATATACTTGTCTTGCATCACTGAATAAAAAGATGAGTAGTTCAAACTACACATAATGCGTGACACCCACATTAGGATTTCTCTACTATTCCCACTGCTTGTCACAGTACACAGAACAAGCACTGGTTCCTTCCATCTTCCCTGTTCCATGATGCCTACCAAAGCTCATCTGCAGACACTTGGTGCCTTCAAAAACCTGCACCACACGAAGCCAGTACAGGGCAGCTGCAGAGGGTCAGAGGGGAGCGTTAGCAGGACCTCCCTAGGTGGGGAGATAGGGAGGGGGGGCTGTTACGCTGCAGGTGGGAGGGCTCCACATACTGCATCTTTCAGGGTAGTAAAGGCTCCGGGAGAACAATTCCTGCAGGCAGAGGAAAAAGACGGGATGGAACACCCCCTGAAATGAGGACACGACAGTCACTTGAACACTAGGCAGCGGCCAGGACCAAGTTCAGCACAGCTGGACCATGGCCAGC
>NW_010268519.1:0-1453 GCF_000690775.1 Eurypyga helias
ATAAAAAGAGCCTTCAGCCAAATCCTGCATGCCTTGGAACAATCAGTATAAATCCAGCTTCAAGCAGAGATTTGAGGCCCAATTGTGCATCACAGAAAATCAAAGTTTTGTGATCAAATTTATTGAGCACAGACTCCAAGTCTCAGAATACTGTCTGAAAACAGTGTGAAAAGATTAATAGCAGACATTTTTTGAAAGAAAATAAAATAAAACATAAGGGAAATAAAAGAAAGACCATCAGTAAAATCCACAAACCTTGCAGGGAGCGGAGGGTCAGCTTTTCCAGCCACTAACCAGGAAGACCTGTGGTAGGCATATCTATATCTTTTATTGTCCACAGGAACTATATCCATTAACACAATGTACTTGGCTTCAGGATCCACTCCCGAGAAGGAAACCCTGATCGTAGGAAACATTCTCCTGAAATAAAGGCAAATAGGAAAATAAATACTTGGAAGGAGAACAGAAATAAGAGGGCTTCTGAAAAGCTGCTAAAACTAAGCAGTATATTTAAAAACAAACAAACAAAAAAATCTATTGATTCTGCTTCAGCATGATAGAATTCCATCCCTGTATATTTCTTTAATAGGCACAGAAAAAGCAGCTTGAAATCAGAACGATTTTTTGGAAGCAAAAAGAAACAGTGAAAGTGAAAGAGTAAGGGAGAAATTTACTTTTGCCTGTTAGTTAAAAGTACACAACGATTTCAGGCAATAGTTGTACCTAAGGTACATAAGTCCTTAGATATCTGGATTTTTTTTTTTTTTATGGGATCCATACCGGCGTCGGAGAAATACTGCAAAACTCATTTCCGTTAATATTCTCACACTTTTTAGATGCCTGTTCTTTTAAGCCCGCTCACAGTATTTCTGAGAGGAATTTTCACAACTAAACTTTCCTTCCTTCACTTAAATTTTGACAAAATGCAACTTTAAAACGTAAGGTTAGACCAGAAATAACTGACTTTAAACAGTTTAAAATTCTGAACTTCACACTGCAGATTTTACACGTAGTTTTTTTAATTGTTTCTTTAAAACGCGTGCTGATAGAGCAGGCTAGACAGGAAAAAAACAAATATTGCCGGGGACCTACATAAATAACAAGTAACTTTGGGGTTTACAGAGCCTGACAAGACGCTTGGCTCCAGCGGATTGTGCTTGACTGACCTGAACCCCAAAAGCTTTACTGAAGAAACGGCACGGTCTGCGGGGATGAGGAAATCTGGGGTTCTTTTGCACATTATTTGCAGCCGAAAGCAAAGCAAACCAAACCGAGCCCTCGCCGAGTTCTTCCCCACGACCCTCTATTTCCCTCGGTCCGTACCAACCCGGCCCCGCAAAAATCACCGCACCGCAGGACGGAGCTGTGAGCCACAGACCAAATTATTAGGGAAACGACATTCCCATCCATCCGCAGGACCCCCCCGGAGTGATTTCGGCCGTAACGCCCCTCA
>NW_010268520.1:0-807 GCF_000690775.1 Eurypyga helias
TCGGCAAACTTGCTGAGGGTGCAAGATGACATACAGATCTCACTCACGTTTCCCTGTGCCGTTAAATTTTAATGACTCTGGCCTGAATATTTCATGAAAGTACTTTCTGAATGGGTTTGTTTTGTCTTGACAGCTAACACTCTGTATAGAGTCAGGGCCAGGGGAGAAGGGTTTTGGTGGGTTTTCTTTTCCTCTAAGGTGGTTTGGTGCAGGTAAGAAGCGTCAAACTGGATGAAGTGCGAAAAGGCAACTTCTCACTGCAGGGATGCCGTCTGTCCCTCTTCTCAGCCGCTGAGCGGACGGCTGTGCAGCGACCCTCCAGTACAGTTTGCTCCGTCCTCTCCTGCCACAAGGTGCTAGCAGTGCTCTGAAAGCCCCGGGCGCGCGAGGGCGAGGAACGACGCCAGTACAGCCGTCGGCCTTTCCGCCGCGCAACGCCCGCGGGAGACCGGGCTTAGGGCGCAGGAAACCACACGTGGCGTGTCCTTCAGCCGACACCAGGCTTATTTCGCTCACTCCTCAGCTGGGGTTGCCTGGGCATGGCTTTGGGTAGCTCTACCAGCACGGCAGCCTCCCGGCTCTACGCGGACTCTGCTGGAAACTCCAGGTTCCCCACTCCGCGGCCGTTTGTAACTGCCTGCCGCATCCACCTACTCAGACGCGAAATCGGAAACGCTTACCCGAACCAGGGTTAGCAAGTTCTTTGGGTGTTGTAGTTTAATTTTGTGGGCCCTAGGATGAGGGATGTCTTTCAACCTCCCAACGTCCCGCCGTCAGAAACGCGTCCTGCGTTTTTCACCCACCTCA
>NW_010268520.1:835-1699 GCF_000690775.1 Eurypyga helias
TATCTCCAGCTGCACAGTTGGGACGGAGCTGTTGTTTAATGGAAATGAAGCGTATCTTTCTCTCGCAGATGCACCGCTAGTTATTGAGCTTTTTAATGTGCGTTTCAGGTTTCCCTTTTTATTTTTTAACTTATTAACTCTGACAAGTAACCTCTTGGTTGTGAACAACTTAATTCACAATTCATTTTTCTGATTCAAAGTGAACACGAGTGCCCTAATCCCCTAATGGGAATTAATTGCATGTTTCAGTGCTTAACTCTGATCCTTTCTCAATCCCCACGGGGACAAGTTGCTTCCTGAAGGATCTGCGTTTGTTATTCAAAACACAGTCTGAAAGGTAATGATTTTTCTTATAAAAGGGACTCAGACTGACTGAATATTAACGCCCTTTTTATTGTGAGGGAATGAGATGTAGCTAAAAAGAACCTCGTTTACGTCACGAAGGATAAATTACGCTGAAGTATATCACAAAATACAGGAAAAAAGGAAATCAGCGCTGTCTTTTTTCCTCAGGTGAAAGCTGTTTGCCAGTAAATAAAGGCACTCGCTGGTTTTGCTCAGAAAACTCTGTTCTGTTACAAAGAAAAACTCTTTTCTTCACCAAGGGGGAAACTGCTTTGCTGTTATTTTAAAGGACACTCCTCCTGGCCAGCAACATATCCCTTTGGTAACCCACCTGGTCTAACGGTTTACGAAAAATGAGAGTAAATAGCAGAAAACAGATTAAGATTCTACTTCCAGTCTGTTCTTAAAAGATTTTTCAACCTTGCCATAACACGGGGTCATGATCACCTTTCCAACAGTGCTCCTCGGATGCCGGCTGTCTGGCGAGCGGGTTGGGCGAGGGGGCGGCAGGCGCTGCCC
>NW_010268520.1:1732-4607 GCF_000690775.1 Eurypyga helias
GGAGCCATCAGGCGGTGCAGGAGCTGCCGCTGCCCGAGAGAGGCGATGGGGGACGAACAGGGGCGCAGCGTGGGAAGCGACCCAGGAACTGCGAGGGGTTGGGGGTTGTTTTCAGCCTTTACTAAAGCCGGCCTCGTATCCCACTCGGACCAACTTTCACTGTTTGCTGCTCACGGCTTGAGCATCGTTCAGGGGCTGTTTTGAAGAGAGGGCTAGCACACGGGCCGGTCGGTACTTCAGGCGGCTCAGCACCTCGGGGCACCTCTCTGGGAGGAGGGGAGGCGCGCGGCGTTACCCATCTGCAGCTGCACGAGCTTCCGGTTGTGTTAGGGCTGACAGACCACATCCCCCTCCCACCCCATCCCCACGCTGAAATGACATTTGTACGGCTCCCCCGGACAGGAAGGGCAAAGGTGGTTGTGAACGCCGCTGTGTCTGGGCTTACCAGCTCTGCAAAGCCAGGTTTGTCGCCCAGGGTTTACCGGCAGCGCCCAGGAGAGCCATTGGCATCGCCGTGGCACTGCCGTCCCCTGAAGGAGCAGGACGGCCGGGTCCTTTCAGACAGCACCCGCTCGCCCAGGGATGAGGTTGCTGTGGGCCACCCCGCTCCTCTCCCTGGAGCCGCAGCGATCCAAAATTTGAACACCGAAGCTTTGCTTTCAGGTGATTGATGCCATTGTGCTTCGCCTTACCGCGAAGCAAAGCAGCACCCGAACTACAGCGGGGCTCTTCTGCGGCTGAACACGGTGCTGTTTCCCAGCTGCCAAGCGCCGGTGAAGGCAGAGCCCCGGCAGAAGAGGGAAGGCGCTTCCCCAGGGTGTGCTGGTCTGCACCCCGAGGCGGCAGCGCCAGGTGACCCGGGTAGCGCGTGACCATCGGTACAGGCTGTACAAACCAACACCCTGCCCCCAGCAAGGGAAAACAAACTGTGGCTTCCCTCCTGCACGTTGTACTAACCGGGTTTGACCTGGGCGAGGCGTAAACCAGAAATGTAGTGGGAGAGCACAGGGAGGCGTCCGCTTAGCGGGACTGAGCTCCGATTGGTTTTATTCTTATACACCCCCCCCATGCTACGTGGAGCTTGTTTCCATCACTGGGATGGCTCCCATCATGGTGATGGGTAGGGGGGAAGAAAATGAAGAAAGGCTCGGCCCTTTTCCCAAGGCTGCGTTGGCCTGTGTTGGGAATTCCTCGGAGAAACTGTGGGATGTAATTTGATTACAGCAAAGAACGGCACGGCTGACCTTCTGCTGGTGCCTGCATTTTGCCGTTACAGGTTGTGACCGCAAAGTTTAGAGAGAGAGTTGAATTTGGTACCGCATCTCAACGAGGCACAGGGCTACAAGACCACGGTCGCACGCACCCGAGCAGTGCTGCGCGCGCAGCCGGCCATAGCATGGGCGCGGGTCTCCCGAGCTGCCCGTGAGCTAACGCACGCCTTTTGTCTTTCAGCTGCTTTTGCAGGTACGATGGCCCGTGTCTTTGTCTACGGCACGCTTAAGAAGGGCCAGCCCAACTACAAGCACATGATCAACACGGCCAAGGGGCTAGCGAAATTCCAAGGAAGGGGACGCACGGTGGAGAAATACCCGCTGGTGATCGCAGGAAAATACAACATTCCCTACATGCTGAACATCCCGGGGAGGGGACACCGCGTTGCTGGGGAGATTTACTCGGTTGACGACCAGATGCTGCGGTTCCTGGATGAGTTTGAAGGCTGCCCAGACATGTACCAGCGCACCCTGATGAGAATCGAGGTGGTGGAATGGGAAGGGAAGGGTGGCGTGGGCGAGGCGCGGGCAGCCGCAGAGGGCGTCGTGGAGTGCTTTGTGTACAGCACGATGACGTACCCGCCCGAGTGGGTCGGCCTCCCCTACCATGACAGTTACGACTCCTCAGGGAAACATGGCCTCTCCTACGTCCTACGTGAAAGCCGGGATTAGGAATGGCAGCTAACCCAGCCCGGCCGAAGACGTAGCACTAAGCGTGTCTCGATGGGTAACCTTTTCCAGGAAAGCTGTAACAGCCTTCTAGTAAAACACACGATCCCTTGTAACCTTCCCAGCCTGGGGGCCTTGGCGCTAGCGTTGAAGGCGTGTAGGCCCAGAGACGGGGACTCGTCCCCGGCTCCTCAGCGTCCCCCTCGCCCCCGCTAACCTGCTGCGAGTAACCGAGTTCGCCCGCGGCGTAAAATAACAACCTGCGCGCGTCGGTTTGGGGGTCTGGTTATCCCCTCCGTGTCCCCCCCTTCGCCTCAGTGTCTGCCCGAGGCCGGTGAAAGGCAGACGAACAGACGAGGGTGGGGCTTTTTTTTTAATCTGAATTGACAAATTCGCTTGTGTAGAATTTGTTTCTCTGCTCCAGGGTGGGTGGAGTAACGGCGACACTAGTGCACTAACAGCCGAAACCGGTTCTTAAACAACCGTGGCGGCCAAGCGCAGCGCAGCTCGCGTTTAACGCTGACTTGTACCGGTGTTCAGTGGGTTGCTGAATGTACGCGGGGAGGGATGACCGTATCGCTGCTACGCGCTCCCAGACGAATACTAAATTGCTGGAGAAATAGAGAAATCTTAAAGACTCTTTGTACTCTGTGTTGCAGTGTTTTCCCTGAGCTGGAAAAAGAGTATTTTTATAACATACTTAGTTTTATAAGGCACTGTGAACAAATATTAAAAGAGTCTAAGAGAATTACATTCAATGTCCTTCTTTTAATTTAACTTTCTAAGCGCTTGAGGAACCACTTCAGTTCACTGAGAGTGACTGTGGGACCGGGGGCAGGGGTGGGGGCCCAGGAAAACCAAACCTGATTTCAGCTGCCTGCCACACGCCAGCGGATGCGGCTGTTGCGAGCACATAGAATCATGGAATCATAGAA
>NW_010268521.1:0-9163 GCF_000690775.1 Eurypyga helias
TTCATGAAAGAAGCTTTTGCAAGGAGCTATACCTCGAAGATATACAGACAGATGAAGACAAACTGAACAGCAGCCTCTTATCCTCAGAGTCTACTTTCATGCCAGTTGCTTCTGGACTGTCTCCAGTGTCTCCCACTTCAGACCTGAAGCTTCACAGAATCAATTTGGGCCTAGAACAGGATGATGATACAGTCATTGAATGCGTGAGAGATGTTAACAGCGGAGAAACCGCTAACAAGCAAGAAGCTTCATGTCTTACAAGAGAGCACTCCAACAGAGGGGTGGTGAGTGTGGAAACTCAAGAGAATAACAAAGGGAGTATGCCATTGCCTTCTGATGTGGTAACAGCCAGCCCAACTGCTTATACCAGTGATGGTTCAGCACCCTCTGAAGACCAAGTTCTGCGTAGTCACCCCAGCACCTCAGTAGGTGCTGAATCGGGAGTTACAGCTCCTTGTTCTGATCATGTGGCTGGAGAAAGGTCCGATTCGTTAGCTGTTGTTGACCAAGGTGCAGCTGAACTGCAGAGAATGGCTAAAGCAGCTACCAAGCTTCAAGCCTGCTGGAGAGGATTTTACACAAGGAACTACCATCCCCAAGCCAAAGAAGTGCGATACGAAATTCGCCTGAACAGGATGCAGCAGCACATCATTTGCTTAACTGATGAAATAGAAAAGTAAGTTGGGGTCACACTGTATAGTTTCAAGTCTGAATGAATATAACCCTTGTTCCAGGATATTTCATAGCAGGTATGATTGTATCTTGGTATAACTACTCACCACAGGACCTGTCATCAGTAGCATAAATCTGTCATTACCGTAGATCGCTTCCTGTAAGACAAGCATGGTTATGCACATAGCTGTTCGTAATCCTTAAGTGCCATCTATGAGGGGGTTGGGTTTGAATAAATTTTTCTATTCCATTATTAGCAGGACTTGCATGTTTCACTGCATAACCAAAATAGAAATTAAGTATCTTTTTTTTTGTCTCCTAGCAATTACAGAGTCTGTCAATGTACTGTGCGCATTGACAGTCATTCCTCTATTACTGGCAAAAAGAGTAATTCTCTTTCTGCCTTGCATGATACAATTTTAAAATGCGATTCTGTTCTTGGTTCTGGGTTTTTTGATAATTATCTCCTCCAATTATCTTATCCGAATCATAGGATCAAAATTCCTTAATTTGTAAGAGACAAATTTCATATTTAGTTAATATCTTTCAGGATCAGCCTGGGAACTGGCAGTCTGACAAGCTCTTTTCCTTTACTGTCACAAGCAACAAAACTTCTGTGAATCAAGTTGAGCCCTCAGTGAACCTCTAGAAACCCCCAGTGCTTACCCATCATACCTACAGCCAAGTGGTATCCGTTGGAGAGAGCACAGTTGGAAATGAAGAAGCACTATTTTGGAATTTTTTTTTTTTGTGCAGGGAAAGAAGCACATCTACTTAAAATGAAGAGCTCAGGTTCAGTTCACTAAAGATACTTAAAGTATTAGCAAGTCGATAAATGGGCTGCAGCAAGAGGAAGCAGATTCTTAATGTAACTCTGAAAAAGAAACTTGGAGTCAGCAGCTGGATGCTGATGGCACTCCAGGCTGCAGTAATGCCTTAGTGTTAGGCTCTGTTGTGTCATTCAAGAGTGCTGTTATATAAGCAGACATTTTTATGTGTTCCTGTTGATCTTGTTACCCAAACGTTGCTTATCTAAGCTGCATAAATTTGGATGTGTGTTTTTGCAGGCTAAGAAAAGAAAGAGAAGAAGATAAGATTCAGAGGCTTGTACAGGAGGAAGCTGTCAGATTTCTTTGGAACCAGGTAGTTTGTCCTCTTATTTTTCTGCTTACATAACGAATTTGAAAGGCATTGTTTCATATGATAGATCCTGAAGAGATAGTCAATATGGTTCTTTTTTTTTAATCAAGTGATGGCTTATGTGGCTTATTAGAATCTAATTGCTGTGTTGTTTGCTCTACTGATATTCTGGGGGAAAACAACATTCAGGAGTATTAGCGCAGTAACACTGGTTTTGGTACAAAAGGCTACATTACAACCTGGTGTGAGGACAACAAAATGCAAGGGAAGCTAAACAAACATAGCAGCATTGTGAAGAGTGGTGTGACTGCTAGCTGCCCAGGGCAAATTAAATGCTGTCAAGCTACGTTGCTTGTGAGCAACTTGTTTCTGAAGTAGAAAAGGTGTGAATTCATACATCTCCTAATAAGATATTCTTCCAAAAATGACTGTTTTCTTAAGCATGGGTTATTTCATAAAGGTTGCCCACCCTTTGTGGCTTTGTGAGCAGATCCTTTTTTCTTAAGATAGGTGAATTGGGAGGTTTGTGTCCTCTGTCGGTGCTGGGCATCTAGGTGTAAAAGCCATTCTTTAACAGTGGGAAGAACATATTTTCCCTAAAGGTATAGCAAACCTTTTGTTAGTTCACGTGGTCTTAAGTTTCATACTAGAGCTTTGTTGCTGATTGCAATAAATACTTTACAAATCAGAGTACTTAACTGCATTTCTTAACGAAATTCTCTGTTTTACAGGTTAAATCCCTTCAGCAGTGGCAGCTTTCAGTGACACAGAACTTGGGTGCCGCTTGGCAACCTGGGATGCCTTCAGCCAGTATTTTCTGCCCATCTGAACCACCTGTTTCATCATCCACACTGGAGCAGGAACCCCCCCCAGATGTTAGGTCTGCTTGGTTACTTCCAGCTAGCGATGTTCCAGAGAGGTCTGTGTTGCAGTTCCCAGACTCTGGTTTCCATTCCTCCGTGGCTGATTGGAGTCATGCCAGTGACTTGTGTAGCTCTGACAGGAGTTTAATGGAAGGAACGGAGAGCTCGCTCTCAGTGGAAACTGTCAAACAGTGTGGCAATTCCTTTTCAGCGTATTCCTCAGATGTAGAGGACAGCCGTGGAGAATGTGAGCAAAGCAGAGAGAGCTCTGGTAATGAGCAGGACAACAGACTAATACAACAGTATTTGAAATCCGTGCAGCAACTGGAGGAGGACGATGAGGGGATGGATTATAATGGTGAAACAGAGGGTAGCTGGCCACAAATGGCTGTATCAGCAGAAAGCCATGATTCTTCATCTGACACCGTCTCTGGAGATCTCCCTCAAGATACATCTTCCCCTGCTCGAGGTGAAATCAGTCAGGCACCAGAGAGCTGCAAACTGAATTCAGGAATCGTAGAAGGGAAGCAAACAGACTGCGATCCCTCATTTCAGATGCTGCATGTTGGGATAGCTGTTTAGCCTCAGTTCCACAAAGAACTAGGGATTCTGTTTCTCTTTCCTCTCTCTTTTATTTTTCCTGCATTTATACAAAACTTGTTTTTAATCTGTGCTGTTTCAGATTTTGACTCATGTTACCAATTTATGTTCTATTTAGTATTTTATTGATGTTGCTGAGGGCTGACACTAACTATGCTAACTAGAAATCAGCAAAGTTCTCAGTGAGAATCATTATGCACTTTATTTTCAAACATAACACGGATGTGCTAATAACTGGCTTCCATTAAATTAATTCTGAAGATTGTGGATGTTGCGCGGGGGGTGGTGTGGGAGGGTGTTGCTCTAAACTCACTTTGCTGAATGCATTGGTAAGTCTTCGAATTTTTTTCTAAAAAGCAGGATTGAGTCCTTACTTTGCAGAGAGGAAGAAATGGGGTCAGTAGAGGCAGCATGTGTGTATGGATACGATGCCACGAGAAGGATGAAAGCAGTTGCCTTTCATACTTCTGTTGACTTCAACAGGAGTAGTTTTGTCAGTGTTTCAGAGATGCATTCCATGAAACCAGTGTCCAAGTCAGTGACTTGTTGTTGTCATTTATTTGGAGCTGCTGGCCATGAATTAGGTTATTTACATATACACTGAAACAAGGACTTACAGGATTCAGATCTTGGGGAGCTTCAAGCAAGCTTTGGTGCTTGTTTGCCCTGGGGTTGAATTCCCCTGCTTTCTCAGGTAAGGCATAAAGTGGAACCAGTAGCCGCCTTTACTAAATAAGAATTTCCAAAGGGCATGTGATTTGGGAACATCGTTTCCAGGACTGCACTGCCGGGTTACGGCAGCAGACTTGGTGATGTGGCTTTTGCCACCACAAGGATGCTGCTGTCATTGTGGGACTCGGATCTACATGGCTTTCGAGACATGCGTGCATTTGGTGGGCCACTACTACTCCTGTCTACAGGTTTAAGTATTAAAAGGGAATGCCATGACTTAAACTATTTCTTGACATATGTTAGGGGTTTGAGGGTGCTTTTTGTTGTTGTTTTTTCTCTGTATGTCCAATATTCCACATTCTAATTAGATGTGGATAAAAAGCTGTATTTCTTCCCTGTTGGCAAATGTGCTATTACCTAGGTTATGCTTTCCACTTGAAGACCGGGCAAGCAATAGGGTTTGTATCTTGCCTAGCCAGTGTATGTTGTTGTTTTAATGACAGAAGGTCATTACCAAGGGAAATCTGTTTTGCTGTGCGATTTGTGATGGACACTAGTAAAATAAAAGGTGAAGGTTGTGACTTCTAGGGTTCAGTTCAGTTTGCTAATACTGCATTTGGCAGTGAGCACTGGAAGGGCGAGTTCTGAGCTGACATTTACCACTACTGAGGAGCTCGGCATGAGGCCAGTATTTTGAGGCCTCAAAATAACCTTTATTTAGAACATAAATGGTGTATTGGACTGGTACCAGCCATCAGCCCAGTGGTGAAGTTCACCTTGGAAAAATGAAACTTGCCTCTGTGTCTACAGTAGCCATCACCTCTCTTTCCCCATCCCCAAAAGAAGAGTTCTAGGATACTGACTTCTCAAAAGAGCTGTCACTGCAGTCAAGCTGACATTTGACAGTGCCTTGCATACATGAGAACATTAAAAAAAACACCCAAAACCCTACAGCGGAGGTCATAGATTCTTACTGTGCTGTCTTTCTAACTCGGTCTAGTTACAGCATGTTTATAGCACAACCATGTCCATAATTAGATCTTCGAGCAGGAGTGTGCTTGGATATTGGAAGTGATGCAGGTGCATGAGTGTGTTGCAACATGTAATTAACTGGGCACAGAAGGGTGTGGGCTACGCGACCGTACCCTTGTCCTCTGAAGGTGCACAGCATGGATCCGAGTCTGCCGTGCTTGGAGATCACAGTTCCTAGGGCTTGGTTCTTTGACTGTCCGTCTGTTACAGAAAATGATTGTGTGTAAACCTTCAAAGAGATTTTCTTTGGGCTTTTGAGAGAGAAATTGTTTCTGTCTGTGAACCAGTTGTTGGGTTCTGCACTCCGGGGGCAGTGGTTAGGTGTAAGGGAACGGTAAGGTCTCCTTTGTGGCAGTGCTGTATTAGCTTATGCAAGACCTGGGAGAAACTGGACCACCGTCTGGCTAAAAATGTTGCACTTACTGAGGACACTGAGGGACCGTATGTATTTTTGCTATTCTGTGTTATTGTCACTTCTACAGAATAATTTTCTAATTCTGCATAATTAGAAAGAGGAGAAACAACTCCAGTTTTGGAGGTGTCAAAGGGGGAAAACTTGGTGAAACGTCATTGTTCATGGAAGCCTTAGATATTTCTTGACATTCCCTTTGGCATTACGGCTTGCATACACAAACACAAGGTGACTTATTTTAACTAATGCCTTGGTCAACTGTTGGGTTTTTTTAACCTTGTAAGCTGCATATCCAAAAGTGACTTTTATGAAGGTGCCAACATAATCAGCTCTTTGGGGGAAGCTGTGAAATAGGAAAGTTTTTTTTTTTTTTCTTTGATGTTCTGGAAAGTATCTTGCATGTGTAGAAGATGAGTTGCCTAAATATACAGAAATCATAAAGAATGATGAAGTTTTGGATTAGTTTTTACAGGGTTAAATGTAATTAGTTTATGTATACACACAGTATTTTCATCCTGACCGTTAAAATAGGTAGAGGGAAAGACGTCATGAGGGATAGAGTGGAAAAAATAAGGAATCACATTGGATGTATACTTAAAAATTAACTCTTCCAGTCCGTTTTGAGCTCTCAAAGAATCATGATATGGAAATATAGTTTAATATATGGTTTAACATTTACTCTTCTTTGTCTGTGTAAGTTTTTTTTAATCTGGTATGTAATATTCTTTTACCTGGATAGGGACGCACAGCTCCCTTTGGAGGTGATGGAAAGTTTGTAAGGGAATCAGAAGGCCTAGTATATGAAAATCCATGTATGAAATGTTAATATATTAACAGTGTATGTCTCAGCATTTTCCAGGGAATCAGAAGGCCTAGTATATGAAAATCCATGTATGAAATGTTAATAACAGTGTATGTCTCAGCATTTTCCTTTTTCAAGGCTTCATAGTCACCAGAAGAACATACTTTGTAGAAGGAAAGCTTGTCTGTTGTACTTTGTCCTGGGCTTATCCTCCAGTGCTGATGGAAGAGATGACTAACAGTCATTGGTCAGGGGGTGCTGTCAGCTCTGCTGAGAGTACGGTTTACACACTTCTTCAGTGGATTTTTCTGGAGGAAATTAGATACAGCTTAGACTAACTGAACTCTGCCACACAACTGTGTGTTTTGCCCCAGGTGAAGTGCTTGGCACATGGAAAACTTTCAGCTAGTCTATGGCAGAAATTGTTCCTTTGCCCGCTTTTCTGAAAGGCGGGACAAGGGGGAAGGTAGAAATGCATTTATCGGTGTTTTCAGGTTTAGTCTGTGGTAGCAATCTTAAGAGTTGGTTTTGCCATTTCATTTTTTTCCCTTTTTTAAAATAGTTTACATGTTTCAATGTTTTATGTAATCAAGAATGCATTTTTTCTGCTGTATGTAATATTTGATAGACACTGTTCCAGGTGGTATTTGGAAAGGGCAAAGAACATGAAAGCAGACCTGTTCACATTTTATATTCCAAGTTTGGTTTTTTTTTTTAAGGTATTTGGATTGCATTGATTCTCCTCTGTTGGCTAACTTCTTTACAGAAGAAAAACACAAGGCAATGCCTCATTAATGACAGCAAGTAAAGTTTCTTCCTTCTTCCGTGAACTGAGCTTAAGGATCACAACTCTGGTTTTAGTACCTAAAACTCTTGAAATGAATGGGAGATTTAGCTGCTGAATGAATGTAGCAACTCTAATGGTTTGGGGTTTTTTTCCCCTTGTGGTGACTATTCCTGTCTGGTGCTATTTTGTAAACAAAGTCTGTGTTGTAAGGATGAAATTTTTAAAAGGTACCGAACATTGACCAAAATCTGCTTTCAATTCCTTGAAGGAAGCAGGGTCGAGTCCTTGTGAACTGGCTGACTAAAACGGGATGCTGCCCTATTTGCATCTCCAGAAGTGTTCTTATACCACAGAGGAAGATGGCATTAAGAATGCAGATTTGGTTGGTTCTAAAACACAAATACCTTTCAGCAGATGCTTGAGAGAGTCCTTGTTAAACTAAATTGCTGAAGCCTGTTTGTTTATAGTTCAGTTCCTTAGACAACCATAGATTGTACTATTTGCATGCAGCAGTTTACATAATGCACTTAGCAGCCGGTCTGTCTGTATATAGAACACAAGTTTGGGGTTTTTTTGAATGATGTTGTATGTCACTGAGCTTGCAACTTGTTTCTGACTTTTATGAATTTGTATATATTGTCTGAAGAACTTAGTTTCTACCTGTAGCAGGTTATTTGATGAACAAAAAAAGCAAGATACATTCCTTTTGAGACTACCTGGGGACTTTTTGCTGGACTTGAAGTTACAGTGTGTCTCGCACAGATACACTGTTTCCTGAAAGGATAGAATTGTAGTGTTTAGTGGAGACTGAAAGACAATGAAATGTAAAAACTAGTCGGTTCCCCTACTTTTAGCTAGCGGAAAAGCTTATTGACAAGCACTTTTTTTTTTGTCCCCTTGTTGTATTGATTTTTTCTTTCCTTGAGGACTGTGCCGCCCAAATAAGTAAACCTCAAGAATTCAAGAAGTCTTTCCAAACCAGGGTTTTGTTCCAGTTTGGCTTCCTAGGATAAGTTACTGAAAAACGCTTTCTATATGCCTGACAAAACGTTGGGACTGGTTTTAAAGGCTTCCTTCGTCAGCGATGGAGAAAGCACGGGATCCTTTGCTTGCAAAATCATAACGTAGTAGTTATCAGGAAAGGTGCTTTGTCTCTTGGAAAGTGCCGTGCCAAATTTTACTGTATAAGAGCTCTCAATAAGAAACTTCTTTTCTGGCTTTGTTACATCTCTAAGCATATGGGCCCGATTCACTTGTAGCGTAATTCTGCTGAACTCCATTAATTTTGTGGAGTCTTTCACCGTAGTGTTCTACCTCTAAAGCAGAAGCTGAAAAAAAAAAACAATTAGGCGTTGATTTGTCTTTTCTACTTCTCGCTGTTTTCTGTGAAGAATGGTGGGGGGTTAAATTGGTACAGTTCATATATTTTCTATAAGTGTTTACATTTCCGGGTTTATTGTTTCTTAAGTATTTTGTTTGTACCTCTGAGTTTTGAATTTTAAATAAATGATTTGTACGTTTATTGAATATGCTGATTTGCACTCGATCCTGACTCTTGCAGCTGACTGTCGTTGTCTTGCGGCTGCAGGGCTTCTCGGGAGGTGAAGTTTAGGAACAAAGCCGTGATGGCGAGGGAAGCTTTAGCACTCGAGGCTTGGTGCAGCTGGGGCAGCTAGTGCCCCCCCGCCCCCCGCTCTGGTGCTGAAGGTACCAAGGTGCGGTAAGTGCTCCATGTTTATACACCAGTTGATCTGTAATTGTCACTGAAATTGCTAGTCACGACTTTCAGTCCTTTTGTTTCTATCCCTGGCCCTCTCTCTCACGTTCTCAATTCCCTGCTGTGTTAATTAAAAGATGCGGCTGTATTCTGCGCAGAGCTTTCCAGAAAGGGAGTTGAGGCTGTGGGCTTAGCGAGAGACACACAGTGGCAAAGCAGGTTCCCTCTCCCGATGGTTTGGGTTGGTCAGACACCTGCTGGGTGCTTAAATCATTGAGAGGGACTAAAGCATCTTTCAGGCTTCAGCCAAGTGCCCAGGGGCTCAGGCACGTATGAGAGTTGGGGTTTACTGCAGGACAGTCTTCCCAAAGGTCTGTAAAAAAACAACCAAACCAACAACAACAAAAAAACAACCACAACAACAGCAAAAGAAAAACCAACCCACCCACCAAAACCAGACAAACAT
>NW_010268522.1:0-3164 GCF_000690775.1 Eurypyga helias
CTTGTAGCCCCCTTCAGGTACGGGACTGGGTCAGGGTCTCCCCGCAGTGCTGGGGTCTCCGCCGAAGGGGTCGGTAGCTTTGGTACTCATTAACCAGGCCATCAAGCTCCGCGCTTCCTGAGCAGGGCTATTAAAGAGCAATAAGGAAAGGAACCCCGGGGGGATGTGTCAGGTACGAAAGGGCCGATGCATAAACAACCCAGGGATGATGGGATTATGCGGGAAATCCAGTTTGCCCTCCAAAATTATTCCCCTCCTTCCTTTTTATGGGCTTATGATGGGTCTCACTAAGGATGGGAGGGAAGAAGGTACCGACTGGCATTGCTCGGATGATGGATCATCATTGCTGAGGGATGCATCCCTGGAGCTGGCACCCAAATACGAGGTGAGGGGTTTTGGCCAGGGGTTTGGTGCAGGATGGGGAAGTGGAATGAGGTGCTGTGATTCGTCTGGATCCCGCCGGCGCCTGCACTACGGCGAACAACGTGGGCTTTCATCGATCCTGGCACGAGCCCGCGGCCGAGCCGGGCAGCGGGGCCACGGGGGAGATGGGCTCTGGCAGGAGCAGCCATGAATATTTGCAACCACAGCCAGACTGGAGCCATCACCCTCATCTCGGGGCTGCCTGGGCTTGTGGGGTTGAGTTGGCGATGGCTCGGTGCCCTTGTGAAATTCCCCACTCCCTCAGCCGCCACGGGAAGATGGAAACTGGGGGAAAAAGTATTTTTCCCTGGAGTGAAGCAGAAAACATGCCTTGTGCAAACAAGCCCAGCAGCCTGCGATGGGGAGCACAGGGCTTTCCGCAAGCATCCATGGAATGCAGCTGAGAACGGACACAACTCACTCCTCCGATGAGCTGCTAGCTCCAACACTGTCTCCGTCTTTGGGGCAAGGTCCGAGGTGGTGTAAAAGAGCTGGTGTCCTCCCTCCTGGAATGGCGGGTGTCCTTGCAGGTCCCCAAGGTGAACACCTCGTAGCCAGCTGTCCCGCTGTGGGGACACTGTAAATAGTGGAGGGAGTGTTAAAAAAAGAAAATAAAATAGCGGCTCCTGGCTGCCTGCCAGCCCCAACTGCCTCCGTTGAGCCTAGCAGCCGGATCCGTAGCCTCAAGCCCAGCCCTACAGCACCTGGAATAAATGGGAACCCCCAAAGAAACAACATTTTGGGAATTAAGCAGGGATGGGAGAAGCAGATTCGGAAGCTAAAAAGAGATTTCAAGCAGGGCATAGTTTTTACACCTCTTTTTATCCATGCAAAAGGCAGATGAAGCTCATTGGGAAAAATAATTGGGGAAAGGGAATAGCCTGGGTTCCGCTTGTAGTCTCACCGATTGAATTAATCCCTGGCAAAAAGGCCTGGCACGATGGATGGATTTGGCCTCACGAGACTCTCTGGCCACCTGGTTTCTGTTCCTCCGGCTGGATGTTGCCAGTAATCATGTTATCGGCTGATTGCAGGCGACCTTTGCCGCTGCCGCCCAGCCTAACTGCACCTTCCCACCGGGCTCCAGGCAGGTCACAGTGGGATGTCAGGATGGTGCAGATGAAGAGGGGAGCATCCATGGTTGAGGGCAAGGAGGCGGCTGGCTGCTGGGACCATCCTCCTCTAACCAATGCAAAACTCTTGTTGGAGGCAAAAAGCAGCATTTTTCAAATGCTGAAGCTTTGCAAGAGCCTCAGGGCAGGGATGTCCCCACTGCCAGACCTTGGATGTCCCTGTGGGGAGGGGTCCTACAGGGCTTTCAGGTTCTCCTCCAACCCAGTCGTACCAGGGACACAGGCTGGGTCACTCCTGCCTCAGGCTGTGCCGTGACTCACCAGACCAGAGATGTCTTGCATGAAAAATTTCATTACTCCTAAAAGCTATTTATAACGGAAATTAAGTTAATTTCTTGCATCCTTCTGACAACACCAGCCTGCCAGCATCGTGGACCTGGTGGAGCTTGGTCATGAGGAGGTGACATCTGATGACAACTTGCTCTTTTTTGGCCAGGTCAGAGGAGATGGTCACCCCGGGCTCACCCACAGATATCTGCTACCCCAGCGGCTGCCTTTGAGTCCCCAGATTATTGGCAAGGAAGGTGTTTGGTGGAGAATGTTCTTGAGATCCACTCTGATGGTCCCCTTCGTGCTCTTGCTGCAATCAATGTTCACCACAGTGAAAAGGGTGCAGCTACCTTGGGTGAAAACCCCAAGAGAAGATGACATGTCTTGCTGCTGGACCTCTGTGTTGGAGAACCTGGTCTAACCACGTCCATGATGAGCCCCAATCCCACATTTATGGCCATCCAGCCCCAATTTCCTTCTGGAGTTGATGAGATCCCAGCAACACCCTATGAGCCCAATGCACCCATTCTGCCAGGGCTCCGCGGGAGTGCCGGGAAATGTTGGCTTTGTTGGGAATTCAGACCAAAAAGCCTTGGCTTTGCTCCAAGTGGGAGTTGACTTGCCATTCCTATGCCTCAGCATTTCTGAAGAAGTGTGTTTCAGATCATTTTCCGCTCCCCTAGAGCCCCGCAGATGTCAGCAGGGGAGGAAAGGGTTGCTGAACCTCTCTTCCCCCAGCACAGATGATTAACGCCTTGATCTTCTCCAGCTTCCTTTCCTCTGCCGGCACACCCTGATGTGCCTCAGGGACACAGGGTTGCTTCCGCTCATTGCTCTTCTTTGCTCGGGAATCCTCAAGGAGCATTGTGGAGCATGGGGGATCCAGGCATGGGTGGTGCTTAGGCTCTGGTTTCACCCACGACTTCAGCAGAAGGAAAGTGATGAGTATTTGGGAGGTGTCTTGGGTGCAGGGGACCTTTTCATCTGCTGTTGAAGCAGGTTGGAAAGGGAGATTTTGGGGACTCCTTTGTGGGTAGAATTCCAGGTTGGCCACAATTCCTTCTTCAGCTCCTTCCCCTCCTCCCCATGCCAGCAGATCACCCAGCCCTTTTGGGTTTTCACCCCTCTGTAGCTCCCCACATCCTGGGAGACCCCTGAGCTCCTGAGGCTTATGAGAGCAATGGCCACCTCAGTCTTCTCAAAACACACTTCTTCCTAAACACCCATCGTCCCCAGCCCCCATGGTGGGAAACCATGGTATGGAGCAGAAGTGCAACCCAGCATGGACCTCCACCATCGCCATGCTAGGAGAATAATTAAATCATAGAATCATAGAAT
>NW_010268523.1:0-4871 GCF_000690775.1 Eurypyga helias
GAGGGGTCGCTGGCAGTTCCCGGGGTAGTGCCCGGGGGTCGGAGGTGCCGCCACCCACCCCCTCTTAAAAATCGACATGGCCGTTAGCGAACCACTACAAGGAAGCGAGAAGGCTCCTCCCTTCCGCTCCCTGCAAACGGTTCAAAGTAGTTATTCCTTGGAAAGAGGAATTTGTAGTACATCCACCGAGGGTCACAGATAGCCATACTCCAGAGCAGGCCTACAGCAACCCCGTAAGGCTCCCCACCAGAGCCGCTCGCCTTTACCATCAAGTAACGCCAAAATAGCCGGTCACGGCATGAGCCTCAATCGTGTCTACACAAAGCACTTCTAGCGTAGTATTTCCTTTTGGCTTTCCCTTAGTTGGCGAGTCCATCATCTTTTGCACCTACATCCCTCGCATCATGTTAACTGGTGCGCCGAACCTCAGCGGGAGGAGGCAGAACACCCTCAGTTCATGCACTTCGCTTTGGCTACAGCTCCCCCTTTCCTGCAACTACCAACAGGCAGGCAAAATCATTAGCCAGATCACTGAAAACAATTTCTTTTTACTAAAGCAAGACTAAACCCTTTTACCCACCCTTTTGTTCTGAAAGGAAGGTGGATACGGCAGGTTGAAAAGACAAAGAGCAAGACCAAACAAACAATAAAAAGAACAACCATAAGCAGCTTTCATTCTCACCTGCTCTCTCATGGACTAATCCTCCAGGATAAGGCCTCTCCTGACAGAGGAAAGTTGCAGTAATCACATCCCTTGGCCCAAAAGGCACACCACCTTTTGTAAGCCAGCTACACACACAACCCAAACCAGCAAAAGAGGAACTCCCTGAAACTTGCTCACTTCCCACTTCACGCGGATTCTACAAGCATTGAAAAGGAGACGCAAAGCACCTGGGAAGCTTTTGAAAATAACAGCTGCAGGGAACTTTCTCACATAATTGAGTTATAAAGGACTGGCTCTGCAGAAGAAAATGTTTTCAGCTGTGTTTTAAGGCAAGCCACAAGCTTCAATAGTAGGCTGTTACTGCATAGCAATTTTGTTCTTTAGCAGCGACCTGGATGGGCCGTTTGCAGCAGGAGAACAAGTCAAGACACCTGTCAGGGTTGTCTGAACTAGCATGTGGAGATATGACGTGTGTCCCTTCGAAATTCACTGCTCCAGTGCAGGATCTCTCTTGATACAACAATTAATGGGACTTAGCTTGTGCAAAAAGATATTTTATATTTTACGTGGCAAGCAACTGAAGTGATGTGGCACCGCAACCTGCCCTGCTGCTTCCAGGCACATCTTTTAAAGCAGGAAGGCTATGATTTCTTCCAATGAGCTCAAACATTGCTCAAAGTTAGAGAGACAACGAGAGGTGATGATCCCAAAATAGCAGACTTCAACTAATCAGGCATCATAACGACCCATAAAATGTCACTTACAGAAGTTTGGGGTTTTGTCTAGCTAAAGACTAGGGTCAGTTATGACACTTGACAGTATGTGATCTGTAACCTTTCAGTACGCATACGTCAAACAGCCCCCTCATTTGAGAAGTTACAGGCCTGCTGTGGGCAATGGCTTAATTCCTCTGTTCCAGACCTACTCAAGATGGAGCTGTTTCAGTCTCTTCTTCTATCCTTCCTTTTTCTCTGCATTGCTTCACAGCCACCCTGTTATGTGTATACATCCTTTTCCAGTTTCTCTCTCTTTTAAATTCACAGTGCTGCTCCTCCACACAACCACCTTACATGCAACTTTGCCCACCTTGAAAATTTCCCTGGCCTTCAGATGGAAGTTGCTACTTGCCCCTCTATCTCCTGCTACCATCTCTGTTGTTTCAAGCCCCTCAGTCTCCAATTCCCATCCTCTCCTGCTCTCTCTGAAGTACTTGTGGAATTGAAATACATGAGGCACCACCTTCTAAGGAGATGGGTAGTCCACAGTTTAAGACCTCAGATAACTAGATTTTAGACAGATGAGGGCAGTGTTACAAAACATGTTGGTTCCCAGTGCCACACTTCATTGCTTGTCCTCCCAATACCACTACTTATGTTCCAGGTTCGCTTTCTGAAATTATCTTCGTTGAAAATAAGGAAGCTAAAAAAAAAAAAGAAAAAAAAAATTAGAGCTTTATGCCAAATCAATTCAGAGAGCCAGTTTACAGCAGAGCCACGCTGACAGTTTTGCAGAGGAGGTGGCGAATGCTGTGGCCAGGGAGTGAACAGCCAAGGACAGGAAGAATTAGCAAAGCAGAACTTCACTGCCAAAGGCAACATGTTGCAGCCAAAGATTTCTGCACTTCTTTTTAATCCTGAAATTTGAAACTGGATTGTTTTGGACCCTCCTGCATATTAGAGCTATTTTGTACGTACATCACTCTCTTATTTCACACTTTCCCTTACTTCTCCCAAATTGGTTTCCACAAATCCTTGGACCTACTATAGCATGGTAATTTTTTTCTTTGAATAGGCATGTGGCAAAGATGACAACTGCTGCCTCTGTACAGAGGTAGATGTCAATCTCTAGCACACAGTAAATGTAAAAAATACTTAATGAGCTTACTTGGGGAGCAGAGGGAGTAGGTAAATGGAAAGTCCTCTCATCAAATCTAGTGGAAAGCAGTCTTTGCTGAGGTAGAAGTAAATCCATGTGCATATTCAGGACCATTTATTTTTGAAAAAGTCCATTTATGACTTAATTTTCAATGCAGTACGCTGAGAAGCAGCCGTGGAATTCCCATTGCTGGTAATATAAATATTGTGGCTAATTGCATGGGAAACATTCTTCTTTCCCAGGTTAAATCAGGCTAAGGATCTTTAATTCTGGTAGTTTAATTCTCAAGAGGCTTATTCTGCAGATAAGGAACTAAAAAGAACTCCCCCAAAAAACAGTGGGTAACTGGAATACAAATTAAGGACAATGCTCAAATTCATCTACCATTTCATGCAATGGACTGCAAGTTGGATTGGTAGGGACCATAGCTGAAGAAGGATTGTGTGGATGATCTGGAGTGTATAGGCTGAGGCCTATGCAGATCAGACTTTGCCAGAAGTGGGAAAGGAGTCCCCAGTCACAATCTTCATATACATGAGTACATTACATTTCAAGTCCCCAGTCACAATCTTCATATACATGAGTACATTACACCCAGTCACAATCTTCATATACATGAGTACATTACATTTCAGTAATTGAGGAAAATCATTGCCAAGCCTCTTGGTCAGTCACAGGTTTTCAGGGAAGCAGATGATTTAGGCAATTCTATATTGAGATGGGTGTTGAAACTTAGGGGCTACATTGGAGGTATTTTGCCCTTCTACTTCCAGACATGCCCATGGAGCACTTCACAACAGCCTTCCACACGGGAAGGGCAGAGCACAGGTTTCTGTCACCTGTTGGGAGCATGGACCATCAGTGTAGATTATTTCATGGTGTTCCTTGCACAAATAATTATTAGTTGGGATGGTATGGCATGATTAGTTGATTTAATAAATAGCTGGGCCTCTTAGGCAAAGCCCTTAGTCCTCCCCTTTCTCTGTCTTGCCTGTATGTACTTCAAAAGTCAGTCCCAAGTCAGAGAAGCAATTGCTGCTTGAGTTTTTTAGTAGTCATTCAATCAGTTTATCTTAATGTCAAACTTCATCTCGGCATGCTGCTTCTTACACAATAGCAGCTACCAAATGCTATTCCCCTGTAATTCACACACCCTAACATATAAAATGTATATGATTAATACTAACACAAATGTGAAATGAAATAACAACAGAATTGTTAATCGGAAAAAAAAAAACCAAAGGCAGAAAGTGCTATCAGTAAATTATGAATAGGCAGTCTTTGGGCAATATCTCCTCGTGAAATGCAGTATTAAAATAATTTCTCAATCATTTGACAGGTAGTGGCCTGTTTGCATTGGCTGTGGCTCCAAAGGCTGCCCAGTGCCTCTGCAGTTGCTAGGGAACAACTCCATAGCTCAGAGGAATGCAACCCTTGACATTGTTCTGCTGTCATTCACCTGCACCGTGTCATCAGCTGGGGTTTATAAACATTTATGCAGTTTGCATGCTTTCAGAAGCACAATTATTGATTGAATACTGTTTGGTCTGCAGATTGTCTTCAGGTTATGCACATCAAAGAAATAAAAATGAGCCTTTTTTTTATGCAAAATCCTAAAGTGATGCTGAAACTACATATCATAGACTCATAGAATGGCTTGTGTTGGAAGGGACCTTAAAGACCATCTAGTTCCAACCCCCCTGCCATGGGCAGGGACACCTTCCACTAGACCAGGTTGCTCAAAGCCTCATCCAGCCTGGCCTTGAACACTTCCAGGGATGGGGCATCCATAACATCTCTGGGAAACCTGTTCCAGTGCCTCACCACCCTCTCCATGAAGAATTTCTTCCTGATATCTAATCTAAACCTTCCCACTTTCAATTTAAACCCATTACCCCTTGTCCTGTCACTACAGGCCCTTGTAAAAAGTCCCCCCCAGCTTCCTTGTAGCCCCTTCAGGTACTGGAAGGTGCTATAAGGTCTCCCCGGAGCCTTCTCTTCTCCAGGCTGAACAAGCCCAACTCCCTCATCCTGGCCCCATAGCAGAGGTGCTCCAGCCCCCTGAGCATCTTCGTGGCCTCCTCTGGACTCGCTCCAACCAGTCTATATCCTTCTGATGTTGAGGGCTCCACAGCTGGACGCAGCACTCCAGGTGGGGTCTGGCAAGAGAAGAGTAGAGGGGGAGAATCTGCTCCCTTGACCTGCTGCCCACCCTGCTCTGGATACAGCCCAGGTCACGATTGGCTGCCAAGAGGCAAAAAAATCATTGAGCACCTCGGCCTTCTCCATATCCTGGGAAACCAGCTCTCCTGTTTCCTTCCACAGAGGGACC
>NW_010268523.1:5007-15262 GCF_000690775.1 Eurypyga helias
TCATAGGTTCCCTGTCCTTGCTTCCACCCACTGTAGGCTTCCTTTTTGCACCTAATTTTGTCCAGGAGCTGCTTTTTCATCCATGCAGACCTCCTGGAGTTTTTACCCAACTTCCTCTTCACTGGGATGCACAGATCCTGAGCTTGGAGGAGAAGATCCTTGAATACTCACCAGCTTTCTTGGCCTCTCTTCACTCCAGGGCTTCATCCCATGGGACTCTGCCAAGCAGACCCCTGAAGAGGCTAAACTCTGCTCTCCTGAAGTCCAGGGTAGTGAGCTTGATGCGCACCCTCCTCGCCTCCTTAGGGATCTCAAACTCCACCACTTCATGGTCGCCACAGTCAAGGCTGCCCTTGAGCTTCACCTTCCCCACCAGCCCCTCCCTGTTGGTGAGAACAAGGTCCAGCATGGCTCCCCTCCTCTCTGCCTCCTCTGAGAAGGAAGTTGTCATCGATGCATTCCAGGAACCTCCTGGCTTGCTCGTGCCCTGCCGTGCTGTCCCTCCAGCAGACATCTGGGTGGTTGAAGGCCCCATGGGGAGCAGGGTCGGTGACTGTGAGGCTGTTGCTATCTGTCTGCAGAGGGCCTCATCCACTCGCTCGTCCTGGCCAGGTGGCCTGTAGCAAACTCCTACTGCCGTGTCCCCTCTCCCTGCCCTCCCTTTAATCCTGACCCATAAACTCTCAGTCAGCTCCTCACCCATCCCCAGGTGGAGTTCCACGCACTCCAGCTGGTATGTGGATGCAGTTCATAAGCATTTGCTGCAATTAGTCATTTACCCAGAAGTTACCCCATGTAAATTCAGTGGCGCTGCCTGTGAAATACCTTTCGTAACAGAGAATCTCAATTCTTGTCCCAGATCAGGATGGGCTGTACTTAGATCACTCCTGACAGATGTTTGTCTGGTGAAGCTGATTAGTTTCCAGTAACTAAAGTGTGCAAACTCAGGTTGGACCTGTCTAGTCCTATTCTATTCTAACACAATTTCCCTAAACATCTGTCCTAAAACTTCTGCTATCTTCTGTCAATCCGTTGGCATGGAGAACATGCCCTCCAGCTTCTATGCATTTGCAGAATTTCCACTCCCCACCGACTTCATCTGCTTTAATCTAAACAATACTACTACGGTATTTCCTTGGAAGTCCATCTGCTTTAATATAAACAATACTACTGTATTTCCTTGGAAGTACAGGAAGAGAGGGTTTGATAAGTGATCTTTCCCACCACTCTCCTCTGAGCTTTCTTTAAATTTGCTAGATCAGTTCCTGAGATTCTGAACCCAAAACTTCAGTCTCATCAATAATAAAGCAGGGAGGAAGGACTCCTTCCCCCATTTGCAAGCAATCCTCTCATTTATACTTCCAGACTGTGATTTTTCTTTTTTCTTTTTTCTTTTCACAAAAGCGTGGCATTGCTGACTGATGCTCAGCTTTTGACACCCTGTAGGCCTGGAAGTCTTTTCTACAGAATCTGCCAACATTTTGACAGCAAACCACTGAAAACTGCTCTTGGGACATCACTGTCCAAGCCAGTTTTGACTGTCATTCTACTGCAGTAGTTGTCAAGATTAAAATACTTCACTGACTTGCCCACAGAAATGTAATAAAAGAAATGGTTAACAATAATGCAAATACGAAATGAAATTGTCACAAAAACCTCTGTCTATTACCCTAAAGCAGGATATTATTGCCCTTAAAATACAGGCAAATAAGAAAATTGTAGCATTCAAAACTGATTTCAAAAGCCTTACTCACATTAGGACAAAATGCCAAAAGGGGGGACTTGGCCCCAAATGCAGGTGTCTTAAGTTCATATTATTGACCAGGTCTCCGCTATGCAATGAGCAGTATTGGGAGGGCAATTCATCTCATCCTAATGTAGAAACTTAGCCTGCATGTTCTGTACTCCTGGAACCTAAATTTAAGTATCTGTATCTGGAATCATGTCCTACCCCATCATTCTGTCTGTCTGTTTGTCTGTCTGCCTATCACTGTTTACCTTCTCTCCACAAAGCCTGTTCTCCCGTCACAGGAGGAAATGAGACCGATTTGTCATGTAGAAGAACCCAGATTTGCTGAGTTGAAGGGTGGGATCCTTTTTCCTAAAATCCATCCCTAATGCCAGACGAACTAAGCCAGCTCAAAAAAAAAAAAAAAAAAGCAAGCACAAAACCAGCAACAGAAGCACCACGAGCTGATGTATTTTTATTTACCTACATACCACCCCCATTCTTCTGGCTGAAGACCTTTCCTTTTGTTTAAACCTGGAGCAATCTCCAGTGCAGATGCAAAGGGGTGCAGTGTGAAGGCAGGGGAGAAGGTGGAGAAATGCAAATCCCCAGTTAGCCCTCTCCTCTGATTAGTGTTACTGGGAAGGGGAGGAGGTGGGGGGAGGAGGCTGTATGGGCTGAAGCAGGAAGCAGGATTTATCACTGCAGGTTGAGTTTAATTCCATTAACCATAAGCTAAGGGGAGAATCCAAGCACCTCCCTTGGCTATATAGACACTCTCTGGAGTCACAGAAAGAGAGAAAACCTGGGTTGTGTCACCAAACTCCATGGATATGTCTCCACACACAGCTGGGCAGAACTGAGAAAAATGGCATTTTGAAAATTTTATAGTTGTTTTTTCTCTAATATTCCTATGTTATTATATATTTATAGTTAATATTTGCAGCTGATTTTATAGCTAACCTGCAATTTAAGATAGCATGTTTTACTCATTCTTGTGCTTCAGAGATTATTAACTATGCTACTTGTTCTCCCAGTTGTGACCAGGAAACTGAGCAATGCAGAAGGAAAGGGGGAAGAATGGAGCAGATCCAAAAAGGCTGATGTCAACATGTGATAATTTATAACAAAATATCTCTAAACTCTTTTACTCATTCTCCCACACATCAATTTAGATTAAAATATGAGAGAAAGCAACACTTGATGGATATCCTATCCTCTTGAGAGAGAGCACTGCCTATACAGAATTTCTGGATGAGAAGTGCCAACATACATCCTGTTGATCAATAACTGCTTGTTGGCACATTGGCCATGTTGGTGCCATGCAAACACCACAGCACAGATGTGTGTCACATGCACATAGTACTGGCTGTGTAGATTGTTTGGCCAAGTGAAGCCAAATTTCTTCACTCTCTATCTTCCCTCTTTCGTTGCTAGAAGACCTACCTGTTCCCTCTTTGTATAAAAGATAATCTATCTTCCCCATCTTGGGGTCTGGATGCTGAATTTATTGCATTTATCCTCACAAAACCAGGCAGGCAACTACCATCTGCTCCCATTTAACAGCTGGGAGAAGGAAGCCAGGAAAAAGTCTTGTAAAGCAAAGCACTCAAGTCCAAAATTTTGATACCGCTGAAGCCCTTCGTGACCCCTGTCAGTTGTCATATATACCTCTATACCTCATAGCTGTGTGACCTGTAGTCCTCAGTCATGCTGAGCAGCAGGTGTCACCTGCAGGTCTCACACACCCTGGCACAGGCTCCCTGGATCAGACTGCACTCTTGCAGATAATCAGATGCAGGCGGATGCCCCCAGCCAGTGAGATGGGCCACGCGTTGGGAAATGCTAGCTGGGACATGAACAGGGAACAAAACTTCAGACCCCCTCTCATCTGATTTGTGACCGTAACTTGGATGCAGCTTTTCCCTGTGCCAGGAAGGTGATTACTCCACACGTTTGAAGGGTGCCCATCCTCGTATTAGTGACCTTCCTTAGGGACATCTTTACCCTCAAGCTCAGTGTTTCTTTCCTTTGGACTTGTGCAGAATCCAGAAGACTCCAATTGTACCTACCATCCTTCCTGGTTTCCTATGAAAATGAAGTGGTAAGGAGAAGAGAAAGCTCAGGCCCTACCTTACACTCCTATGAAGGAGTACCTTGACACACACACCTGCTTCTAGGGATGGCTCCAAATGTACATTCTCATGTTTTCCACTTATATTCATACTGTCCATTTGAATACATTATCTACTCCCAGTAACTATTTCCATGAACCTTTTGTTTAAAGTGCTTCTTGAACATTGAATTTGTTCTGTGTAACTTGAACTCCTGAGAGTCCCAAAACCCACCACGTGATAGGCACATTTGACTGGCTACATGCCAGAGAGGAAGAGATTTGTGCACCTGCTAATTATAAGATTATAAAATAATAGAAGTCTAGTAGCAAAACAGCCCAATGGAAATGTTACTGCTTTGACTTACTCTTATTATGAGGCACCAAAGGGCACCTTCAACTCAGCTTCATGTTTAACTGTTAATATCCTTTATCATGGTTATGATAATTCCTCAGGTAACCAGGCAGATGTGAAAAACATGTTCCCTTCCTTATGACTGGTTGTGAAATTATGTGCTCTGACGTCAAGCTTGAAACAAAATGAGTGTGTTGCATGTGTAAGATAATATGCAAAATAAATCTACTATAATATGCAAAATAATTCCACTATAATTAGGTTTCTGTTTAACTTTGTGCCAAAACCAGCTTCTAGGTGCATTGCCTTCTTCATTAAATTAATTTGGACAGAAAACTTAATAGAAAGAAAAGCTTTGGATAGACCATATGCCAAAACAAGAACTGCTTGGATCCTAATAAAATAACAAAAAATGGAAACATGGAGAAATAGACCTGATATTCTCCCTGAAACTCAGATTAGGTTTTCCTCTTCTTACTACATTCCGCAGATATATCCTTGCACCAAGCTATGGTGGCTTGGCAGGGGGTTTGGACTAGATCATCTCCAGAGGTCCCTTCCAACCCTGACCATTCTGTGATCCTGTGAAGTAACTCCTGTCCAGGCCTTTGATACTCTTTTGTCTTAGAATTGTTCCCAATTTGTGCTCACTTAGCTACATTAGTGACAAAAAATGAGGCAATATTTCAACATCCCAGAGTATAGGAAGAATCATTAGGATCACAGAATAATTGAGGTTGGAAGGGAGGTGACTGAATATTACCTGCTGCTTATAGGAGGGTCAGTTAGCTTAGGCTGCTCAGGGCTTGTGCAGCTGAGTTTTCAGTATCTCCAAGGATGGGGATCCCACAACCTCTCTGGGCCCCAGTCTGACTGATCATCTTCATGGTGATACTATTTTGTTCCTAGTATCTAATCAGAGTTTCCCATGTTTCAGGCTGTGCCCATTACCTCTTGTCCTGTCACCCTGCGCTTCTGAGAAGAGTCTGGTCCACCCTCTCTGCAACCTCCTATTAGCTAGGTCTGAACAGTGATAAATTCCCCTTGAGCTGTCTCTTCTCCAGGATAAACAGCTCCAGTGCCTTCTGCCTCTTCTTGTATGTCCATCCCCCTGACCATTTTGGTGGCCCTGTGCTAGACTTGCTCCTGTAAGTTCATATCTTTCTTGTATTGGGATCCCCAGACTGGATACAGCACCCAAGATGTGGCCTCACTAGTGCTGAACAGAGGGGAAGGATCACCTCCCTGGATTTGCTAGCTACACCCTTACCGAGGTCCCTCTGAATAGCAGCCCTGCCCTCCAGCGTATTGACTGCTCCCACAGTGAAACCTTTCAGTGCCCTCTGTCCTGTTGCCTTGTGCATTAATAAAGGCATAAAACACTACAGGTCCTAGTACTGAACCCTGAGGCATGCTGCTGGTAACCGGTTTCCAGTTGGACTTTGTACCACTGATGGATTACAAACAATCCTCTGAGCCCAGCAGTCCATCCAATTTTCCAAGCACCTTATCATCCACTTATCCAGTTGATATCTCACTAGTTTGGCAATAAAGATATGAAGAAAACAGTGTCAAAGGCCTTGCTGGAGTCTAGGAAGATGTTGTCCATTTCTCTTCCTTCATCCACAGAGCCATCATGGAAAGCGTTCAGGCTGGGAATGCATGATTTGCCCTTCGTAAATCCATGTTGGGTGTTCCCAATCAACTTCTTGCCTTTTCTGTGTTTGGAAATGGCTTAGAAGAGGATTTGCTGTATGACCTCCACAGGGAACAACTGGGGCTAACCAGGCTCTAGGTCCCCAGACCATCCTTCTTGCCCTTCTTGAGAATGGGTGTGACATTTGCCTTTTTCCAGTCATCAGGAACCTCACTGTGACCAATGACAGAGGGTTGCCTTTCAGTGATATAGACCAGTTTCACTGGCTCCCTGGATGCCTCTCATCTGGTCCCACAGACTGATCTATGGCTATTTAGCCCAAGCACTAACTGTGTCTGTCTCTACTCTGAGTATGGTTCCAGTGCCACAGGCTCTCCTAGCAGGATCAGACACCTTGGAGACCAGTGATAAACAAGGCAAAAAAGGCATTGAGCACCTCAGCCTTTTTTATACTAAAGCATGAGGTCCCTAGCCCCACCAAAGAGCAGGCCCACATTTTTCTTAGCCTTCATTTTGCTGCAAATGTATTTACAGAAACCTCTCTTGTTTTCCTTCACAACCTTTTCTAGATTCACCTCCAGCTGAGCTTTGGTTTTCCTAACCCCATCCCTGCATGCTCAGGCAATGCCTCCATACAGCTCCCAGCTTGTCTGTCCCTTCTTTCTCCTTCTGTGTACTCCCTTTTTGTTTCTAGTATCTCCTTGAATTGGGATACCTATACTAATAGTTAGTGCTTTAGACTATTTTACACAGGCATTCCACTGCAAATTTATACAGTCAGTAGACCCTTTTCATCCCAAGTTCCTTTGGAATTAAAGTTTTCTGAATTTTTTCCATTCCATTTTTGATTACCTCCCATATTAATTTAATTCTACTATTTTTAGCCTATGTCTTCTTTTTCTCTAAGCTGCCTAATATCACCTCTTCCCAGGTATGTGCTGACACCATATTTAAAATTAACTGCAAAAAGTTTGAAATACCATCCATGTATTCCCTTGAATCTGTGTTGAGCCAGTGTAATTGTGGGGGACTGAAGAAAAGGTATGTGTGTTGTGCTCCAACTAAGTCCTTGTATAAGGCATTGCCTTTAATCAGCTACACCTGGGGTTCATTTTATCTACTTTCCAACAATATGAACACACTACATCAATTGGATACTTCAGTATTAGTAAATACATATTTTTAAAAGCTTGTGGTGCCATCAGATTTGATAAGTCTTTACCAGCAGCGTCTTACTACATAGTGAAGGCTCTTGGGACCAGGCACAAGGGTCTGTATTCTCAGGTATATAATGCATCAGGCTAACAAATGAGATATTCCCCATTCTGTCATTTAAACCAAAAGGAATACCACGTGGCTATACTATTTATTCTCCCTTACCTGGAGTTAGTGAGGTGATTAACAGAGTTGGCTAAGTTTCCCAGGAAAAACCCAATCCTGTGGATGGCTACTCAGAATCTGTTTTTTAGGTGAGCCAAACCATCCCTACTGAGACTCAGTGGGACTTGATGCTTTCAGTATCTTTGGAAGGGAGGAACCTGATCCAAGGGGCTTGTCCAGTCATCGCATCAGCAGGAGAGCAATGCCTGGTGCAGAAAGACCAGGGAAATCAGCAGCATTACTCAGCATAGTTATAGAATCATAGAATCACAGAATGGTTTGGGTTGGAAGGGACCTTAAAGACCATCTAGTTCCACCCCCCCTGCCATGGGCAGGGACACCTTCCACTAGACCAGGGTGCTCAAAGCCACATCCAGCCTGGCCTTGAAGACATCCAGGGATGGGGCATCCACAACATCTCTGGGCAACCTGTTCCAGTGCCTCACCACCCTCTCCATGAAGAATTTCTTCCTGATACCTAATCTAAACCTCCCTGATTTCAATTTAAACCCATTACCCCTTGTCCTATCACTACAGGCTCTTGTAAAAAGTCCTCTCCCAGTACCCTTGTAGGCCCCCTTCAGATACTGGAAAGCTGCAATGAGGTCTCCTCGGAGCCTCCTCTTCTCCAGGCTGAACAAGCCCAGTTCTCGCAGCCTTTCGTCATAGGAGAGGTGCTCCAGCCCTCTGACCATCTTCGTGGCCCTATTACTCATGTATGTCAATATTTGTAACTTTGGCCATATAATCCTAGTAAGTTTCTGATCACGTTACTAAACGCAGGTTTTAGGAGAAGCAGGAAGTCCAAGTTAGACCTCCTCCTCCTCAAATCCTAGTTCGCTGTTCTCTCACACACCCATAAACTAAAGCAAACTTCCTTCCAATATTGCCCACAGTTGTTACTATCCTGATGCTTGTGATTCATTCAGTTTACTCATGCAATAGCATGCACATGCATTTTAAATGTAAATGTCCTAATCTTATAAAAACTATTGCTTGATAATTTAAGGACTTATGGCCAAACAAAGGATCTACAGCACTAGGAATAGTAATATGCACTGCTCTCTATGCATACCGTTCCATTTTCAAATAACCATGTATAGTGTATATAACAATGAAAGTAAAAATGAATAATGAATAAGATAATTCACACCTCTTGCTGTCATTTTGATCACTAATTTCTATTTATTATCAGGAGTTAGGTGGAGGCAAACCCACAGACCTTCATCCTTTCTGTTTTCTTTAGCGGAATACCAGCATTAACAGGTGTATAGTACAAGATGCACAGTACAACTACATATATTTTTTCACCTTTATGCAGAAAAGCTCTTTCTCTAGGTAGTATTGAACAACTAGAACAGCAATATCTTTGCACTAAACCCACACACTTTTTTCCTTCAGAAACATGGATCTGCCTGTGTATCTCTTTATGTATGTATGTATGTATGTATCTGTCTTCGAGTCAAACAGGCAAGGCTTTTGTCTTCTTTACAGCATTTTTCATATTCAGGAAAAACAATTGACTTTTTTTTTTTTAAAAAAGCTTTTCAATTTCTACTCCCTTTGAGTAATTTTTTTCATCTAAGGTAAATCTTGGTACTGATCAGTCAAACAACCAAAATAAATTCTAGGGAGAATTAATGCAAAAAAATCCCATGGTGTTTATTTCAGTATTTAGGAATTATCTAAATTCATTTTAAAAGATTACATTTTCCAATTACCTGATTGGGTTTTGGATTAAAGGGGGAAGGTTTGACTTTCTGAAAGTCCTGTTTCTGTGAGCTGAATCAATCTTAAGGATTTTGGCCAGAAAATAAAGGGGAGGTAGGAAAAGACAAATTAATCTGAAGTTCTTAAATTTGTAAATTATATTCTTCATTGTAGCAGTTGAGTCAAAACACTTTTCTGAAGAACAGTTAAATCTTGTAAACACCCTGATTTTCTTTCTTGTCTTTAAGTCTCACCCCCCAAGATCATTAATGTAGCACCTTAAATGCCCATCTCCGCTTTGAATCAAGACTTTTAACAGTCATCCATGGTGTCTTCAACAGTGATTTTCGTTTGACCACCTGGGGATTTTTGCGTATGTTCATGATACGAAAAACAATGTCTACCCACCTTCTGTACACGACCTGCCTGGAGCTTAACCTAACCAGGAGCAGTGCTGTGCCGGTATGATCCCACCATGCCCGGAAAGTCTCTCAGCTCCAGTCAGAGGAATGTCTGGGACCTTATCTATACTGTGAAAAAATGCCTGAGGTTAGAAAGCAGAGGTCTGCCCAGGCTCACTTTATTGCCCTCTGCATTCCCCACCCACCAGAGAAGCCCCTCTCACTGCATCAAGGGTTGTCTAAGTGGAGCGTGCCTCAGGGGCAGCACCTCCGGCAAGGGGCCCTCGGCTCAGAGCCTCTGTTTGCTCTTAGAAATTTCAGTTCTTAAAACCCAGAGTCGATATTAACTGTACCTCACCTGTGTTGCAATTGAGGGCAAAAATGCACCTGTGCAATCTTAAACTTCTGCTTTTAGGCAAGATGTTCCACCAGATTAACTGCTGGAGGAAACAGTCAGTTACAAACTATACATGCTTGTCCACGCCGAGCTATGCAAGGTCAGCCTATGTTGATAAGGATGAAGGTACATTGTATTCCTGTAAAAATGGGGTACCTTACTTTGGCTATTGCTATTAATTTTCAGTGTATTAATTTTCGTCGTTTCAGAGCCATCTATGAGAAGCCGAGTGCTTATTGTAGTTACATCATAGAATCACAGAATCATAGACTCATAGAAGCGTTTGGGTTGGAAGGGACCTTAAAGACCATCCAGATCCAACCCCCCTGCCATAGACAGGGACACCTTCCACTAGATCAGGTTGCTCAAAACCTCATCCAGCCTGGCATTGAACACTTCCAGGGATGGGGCATCCACCAATTCTCTGGGTAACCTGTTCCAATTCCTCACCACCCTCTCCATGAAGAATTTTTTTCCTGATATCTATATAGCTGATCATAGAATCATAGAATC
>NW_010268524.1:0-5963 GCF_000690775.1 Eurypyga helias
ATAGCTCGATGGCATGAGGGTACATGAGATTGATGTATTATGGAATGAAACAAAATCTTATGAACTGCCCTAGGAGAGCAGCTCATCGCTGTTTGGGACCAGGACACATGCAATAATTTCTCTTTAGGGATCTGAAGATATGTACTGTGTATCTGGCAGCATTGTACCTTTGGCTTCTCAGCATAAATGATCTTATACCAGTGACCACACGATATGCTTTTATAAGAAGTTATTTCAAGTCAGTGATCCTCCTTGTCAGCTAAAGACTTGAGTGTCTTCTTTTATCAGTCCATCAACTTTAAAAGCTTTTCTTTCCTCATCAATTTTCCTGAATTCATATTTGGCTTGACTTATCTACTGTGCACTTAAACTTGATTTGAGGACTTGAATGCTATCTAAAATACAAATTAGTGCTACAGAAATATTTTCCATGATATTTCTGCTCCATTTGCTATAATTTAAATATTATAAACTTATTTTTCTTTTGTAAATACATATTTCCCTATACTTGCCCTGGCAAATGTCTCTTCCTTACTTAGTAGAAACAATTCTTCAGAGTGAAGTCAGTAGCAACACAATCTATATAACATATCCTCATATTTTACTGCATATTGTGGAAGTAAATCTTGCCTTTTAACAAATACCAGGATTAAAGTTGGTCAGTATTTGCATTTTGTTAAACCTGAAAAGCTTAACAAAAATGTTGGGCTCTCAGTAGATTTTCATCAGCATTCTGTGGTGCTTCTGAGAGGCCCTATAATTTTGACAGTCTATATAATAAAAATGCAGCACATAGGTTGTGCTGTTTGAGATCAACATCCTTATGTCACAGCAAACTAGAGAAATGACAATGAAAGTACGTGAATCACTTACACAAAATATGTTATAAAAAATAATTCTCGATTCACTTCTGCTTTCATATGGTCCATTGTATTCCTCTTAAGTATTGCAGCCACACTGTTGTTCAGATACTGACCAATGTGAAATTGTTACAGGAAGATTTTTGTCACATTTTTCATGTAAAACTTGCCTACATTTAGCATGGTCTCAGATTGTAATGATTTAAAATTCAAAAGTATTAATCTTAGCAAGGGAATTTCAAACAAAGAAGGTTTTAAAAGATTTTTTTATCTTGTCAAAATTTTTGAAGTCTATAAATCCTATTCTACATCAGCATGATGCCAACATATTGTGGGAGAGACAAACCCGGTTAGTTAAATCATTCACTTGTAACAGAGAATCTTATTTCCCTCTGTTTCTGACTGAGATACCGAGAGCTTGAAGTTGGTAAGTGAGTCTGTCCACTAGACTATTGATGTTGGGCAAAATCATTTTCTCTTCTTCTGTTCTATTAAAAAATTAATCATGGACCAGTTTATCCAATGATTTTTTCTGGATTAAAATCTTACTGAAAATGTTTCAACAGAAAGTTTTAGGTACATAAACTGGGTGATGTAAAATCATTCTGTTGAGGTTTCTCAATCAGCTCCAACTCTGATGTTATTATAGCTGCAAAGTATTATTTATTAATTATTTTGCTTTTCCCCATCTGTTTGATTTTGTGTTCTGCAGAATCATTGCTATTTTAAAAACAGTAAGGCAAAACCTGTTGTTGAAGCATCTAGTTGCACAATACAGTGTTTCCACATCTAATTGAAAAGCTAAGAAAACAAAATTCAAGAAACCAGCAAGATGTTAAAAGATTTGAGAAATCTGGGAGATTGTTTCATCTAGTTGAAATGAAATTTAGCATGCTTCTTCCTTGGAAGGGAAATTGTCATTTACAGTCTTAAACAATAATAGAGATGCTATTTTTTAATTTCAGATTTGTGTGTACATACCTGGTTTCTGAAGACTAACAACAAATAAATGTGTAGAATATATTCTATATATGTTATGCTGCAATACAGAGGAGTTGTACCTCATAATATATGTGTCATATAAATTTGCTTATATAAAGAGCTGCTTTGACATGAGTGATGCTCATGAATTAAAGCTTTACAAGAAAGCATGTGGTACATTTCAGATCAAACACATTTATTTCCAATATAGTCACGCAGATACTATCATTTAAGGCAACATCTTTAAAAGGTTTAAGATGGTCATTGAAGATATCCAGTACTCAGGCAGAGTTCTGTAAGGTTTGACTAGTGGGCTCACAGTTGCAAAACACACTTTAAAACAGTGCTATTCTCTCTGAACAAATATTTTCTTGCCACCTGGGTCTTAATAAGCAAGATGAAAGGAATTCAGTAAAATATTTGATACCTTTTTGGAGAGAAGATTATCTCCAATCCTTTGGTTGCTGTTGGGTTTTATGGAGGCTTACTAGAAAAGTTATGGTTGACTTCAAGTTTTCTCTTCAATATTTTAAGCAGAATATTTGCTATATACTTTTAAGGCATTTTAAAAAAGATTAATATGATTTCTTAGACTTAGCTCCTTGCTAATAAATCCATTGCCCAAGGAATTCTTTTGTGTATCCAAAAAATGTTTCCATGTTCTCCAGTAAAGCTTACACCTGTTTAAAGGTAAGAAATGCCTCAGAAGGCTAGCCTTTATCCTTAAAATACTGGTCTCTGTGTTTCATTCTGATCCTTCAGGAATGGATTTGCTTTTCTAATCAAATCATGGTAGAGTAGAAGCTGGTTCATAAAGCCAAAGCTAAAAACTGATATAGCTACAAAAGTATTATTTGTGAACACATGAAAATATTTTAAAAATATTATACCTTCTGAAATACTATGTATTACTTACATTATTTTTTTTTTCAAAATTCTGATGAGATGATTACTTAATCCAGCACACCAAACCATGTTCAGTGCATGAGGACAAAAGATAGGTATGTTAAAATCACACCTAATATGTAGTTAAATTGAAAAATGCTTGAGATTAAAAAAAAAAAAAAATTCTTTACTCAACATATTATCATCAATGGACTTAAAAAATGTGTTCATATGTTAGTCAACCATGCTGTATTTCCATGCTAGCCTGCTTCCCACAAGAATATCATGGGCTAAATCCTAATTGCAGCATCTATATTAGTGGTAAGTGTAATATAAATGTCTGGAAGATTGTGATGCAATTTTTTTTCTCCACCTTCATAATCAATCACAACTTTTTTAGCCAGTTTAAAAACTAACAAAAACTAATTTGTCCCCTGAATAAACTCAATACAGAAGTTATTGATATGAAAGAAATAAGGACCACTACAATGTTATTTATGTCATTGTTATTCTAAGTGCCTTTTGAAATTATTTGCTTTGATTTAAAATGTGTATATTGGGTTATAAAACACCTCTGTACAAATAGAGCTGAATACGTTGGGTAGTATATTATAAAACTTATTTCTATATTTTGGTTTGTGAGACAACATTTGCATTCATTATAGAAGCAAAGATTGAGCAGAATAAATTTAAAGCCTATTAAATCAGCCATATGCAATATGCATCTACTGATGATAATAAGAAAAAATTGCTAGTGAAGTTTTGTTTATTTTATTTTACCATATTTACATATTTAAAATTCCTTGCCTTATGGAGCATTAAAAAGATCATATGTGCAATCTTCCTGGACCATTACATTTGTGTTTATGGAAGGCAGATGATGGCGCCTGACGTGAATTAGGAATTTTACAGTTATAGAATGAAATACAAGGCTACAAAGGAGAATCTGAAGAGTTTTCATGATGTTTCGCTTGTCTGAAATCTCACAGTGCAAAATCCTTTGTGTTTGCCTGTAACACTGAGTGCTCTGGAGTTAGACACATTTTATTTGGAGAAAGGACATTTATTTGTGGAAAGAAATAACACCTCCTAGGCTGGAGATTCTAGGCAGAAACCAGGCAAAGCTTCTGTAAAAGTTTAGTAGGTAAATTCCTGTCAAATATGGGAAGAAGGATGGAGGGTAAACAAAGTGAAGAGCAAAATATTCTTGGGAATGGTTTCAAGTCAACTGACCTACTTTGCTCTTTTGCATTCTGATGTGCAAGGGTGGGTAGAAATCTAACGGGAATTAATGGATTTTTGGCTACTTTTGAAGTCATCTAAAGGCACTTGAACCTGGTTCATGTTTTGCATTGGCACAATGTCTGCTGAGTGTAGGTTTACATTCATATGGCAATGCCCATTATTATAATACACTAGATGTTCCTTAAACTTGCAACCTTTTTGTCACAGTAAGTTTTCCAAATAACTCAGTTGTAGATTAATAGGCTTTTATAGAACCCTTTTTTTTTCTTCTTTTTTTTTTTTTCCTTTCAGAATATTAATTCTGAAGTTGGATTGTTTCCTTGCTCTTTAATCTCTTGGTAGTATAAAGGCATACCTCCACAAAAGAATGAAATCTGTTTTGAGATTATATGTTTCTTCAACAGTGATAGGAACAAATCCTTTATCTTTCTTGACTGAGTAAAATTTATGTTGTTTTAGTATTTACTATATATTGTTATATGTTTATCATATATTATTTATTGAATATTGTAAATATTAAGTGGTTTTGTCCTTTGTGTGCTTTAGTGAGGACCATGAGCATCCATGATTATTGCCTGTTGCCTTATAGGACAATAGACTAATCTCTGCAGAGTTGTTTCCTATTTAATTTGCAAAGGAAAAAAATCTGTTGTAATAATAACTTTGTCTTTTTTCATGCTGTATATTCTTGATAGTGATGTTTTCCCCTGTTTATCTTTTTTTTTTTTTTTTCTGGTTAGCATTTGGTCTGGTTGTCAGCAGTTCCATTTAAATTATTTAACTCTTTTTTTCATTTGCTTGTGAAGATTTTCAAATTCACTTTGATTCACTTCTCATGATACTGTCTATATTGTTTTTTCATTATTCACTTTGCATGCTATCATATGTGATGTTGATATTTGGCAATTCAGTTCACATGGTGCTGTCACATAAATAATGCATTTTTAGACTTCTAGACATGCCTATTAACCTGATTGACCTCAAACGCCTTTCCAATTTTTAAGAATTTTTCTTCTGTAGCAATACTCTATACTTTGCTCCTGATCCAGTCTTTTTATCCAGTAGCCCATTTTAACCCTTATTCTTTACCTCAACCACGAATCTCTAGTTGGGAACCTTGTCAAATACTTTTGGAAATCTGAGTACATTTCATCCACTGAATTCCCCTTATCTCTTACTGCAGCAGTATCTTCAAAGAACTCCAACAGGCTAGATAAGCATGACAGTTCCCTGCCAGAGCCCTTGCTAGTTATCCTTAATCAAACTATGTTTCTCCAGGTGTTCTCCCTACTGAAAAGGCCTGTGTGAAATAGTTAAAATTATTTTTTTCATAACTACTATCTACAGTTTGCTGTTAAGCCATTTCTCAGTACTTCAAATTTAAATCTACAGTTTCCCTTGGCTTTAGCTAATGCTGTTTTCCTTCTGAGTGATATATATGCTATGCCAGTATTTTTTGCTCACATTTTAAATATTATTATGAATAGATGATCACTGTTCGATTTGTATCTGGTCTAACCAGACCTGTTACTGTGAGCTGTGATTGTCACTTAAAGGTAAACTTGCAAAGTAGCTCTGCTGTCTTCTAAACAGATGAATTGCTGCTTCAACCAATTGCAAAGAGAATGTATTATATTGCACCAGAAATTTTAGTTAACATTTTTATTAGGTTTTGCTCAGTTTTGGACCACTCCTAAATTCACTTCACTTGATTTCATGCATGTTCTCTTTTGAAAAACATTTATCATTATGTGAGGCATAACTCTTTGTCTTCAACACGTTTATAAAAAATTAATACTCTGGTTACCATGATCTTTAGGTTTTGCCTCTTACTCCTGCCTGTACTGTCCTAACAACTATAATAACCTTATTTTCAAATAACCATTCTGTGGACTGTTATGTAAATGTATATGGCTCCACTGGTAGATATAGATGTATGTGAGTGGATATAGATGTAGATGTAGGGGATATATATACATATACATACATATA
>NW_010268525.1:0-14578 GCF_000690775.1 Eurypyga helias
GCGGTTGCTCACGGCAACGCCCAAGACACGTCAGCCTCTCTCACGAGAGCTTCTGGGTCCGGGCGGGCCTAGCAGCTCGTTCTCGGGTTTCCCTGGCTCTGGGAATGTTTTGGATTTGTGCTGAAAACAGTGTTGATAACATAGGGATAGTTTAGCTGTTGCTGAGCAGTGCTGTGTGAGGCTTAGTTGCTGGTTGGGATTAAACCACACCACCTAACATAAATATGCAACTAGTTTCCATAACTCTGCTCTAGAGAATTATGTCATCCAAAAAACTTTCTTTTACTAAGAAAACGTCGACGTCCTCAAAGTTGGACACTGCTTAAAGAAGAAATTTTATAACACTTTTTCAAGTTTTCAGAAAAGTAAGCTACATAAGAGTACATCAGTGATGTATACAATATTAATTTTACTCAACTGATCTATCAAGTGTTTTCATTATGCTTCCATGGGAAATATTAATCACCACAGCAGATCATACAGCACAGCAGAATTTAAACTGAATTCAGTTTTTGTGGAACATTAACGTACATCCATACATGCAAACTTTTCAGATGAATAAGTGCAACTCAAAAGGTTCTCAAATCAGTCTAAAATAAAATTCTGACATTAAAATAGTCCAACTAAAGATAAAAAGGGTTACACTGAACTATATTCAATATATAAAATGTTGAGAGGTGAATCCAAACTAAACATGAGAAGATTTTGGACATTTGGATCTCAGATCATTTGTATCCAGAGCACATCTGGATTAGACTAAATGTGAGCTAGAATCCACAACAAAAATCTGAACTATGATATTGCAGATGATGAGGAGTACACTTCCAAATGATTGAATTTTACTTTTGGCAGTTTCTCTATGCAGGATCAGCTCATCAGTCAATAGAGCAAAAGGGCAGTACCTCTAGCACATTTCAAAGGAAATGCTACATGACTCAAGTAAATAAGAATGCTGTTGCTAATAGAGGCCCACAATAAACAAGATTATTTCAGTTATTTATTTCTGACTGGTTGTAAGTGCAGGAAGTGAGACCAGAGCCATTTCCCTGTTTTGGTATCACCAGTCCTCTCCCATAGCTCCATTCTCTTATATGGGCTGTCTAAGGAGACTAAGGAGACTGCTGCTTCTATTCACATGCAAATCTGAGTAAATCTGCGATGCCACTACCCACTGTCCTAATTTGGTCCTACTTTCCAGAAGGATTTCTGCCATGACTCTAATGAAACCCTGCCAGTGAAACAGAACCATCTTACTGAGTACATGAAGCCTTACAGAATAAAATATGTCCTAACTGGGCCTTTCCTGGTGCAGTCCTCCACCCCCTGATGTCTTGTGTCCCTGCCTCGCATTTTATACCAAGTTTATTTCAAGCAGTAAAGTATTTGAGGCAGGATTCATGCTTTCTGCCTGCTTTGTGATCTAAGCTCGTTCCATCTGGACGCAAAGATAAAATTATATTATTGATAATACTCTGCAAAATATTCACAGGATAGTATGGCATAAATCAGCATGACTGAATACTGCAGTAAAAAATAGCAGTCATAGGAGAGGCCTAAAATGAGACATATTGCTGATTTACTATAGAGGATAAATCTTATGCATTAGCTTGATATTTACTCTGTGCAAAAATAGGCTAGGTTAGCTCAATATTCATTTTTATTAGCACGTTCCTTTTTTTTCTTTTTTTTCATGAATATAAAAAGTACCCCCAAACACATTCCCTATGCACAAATTTGAAACACAAGAAACAAATTTACAATGTAATGAGTTGGGGCAGTTAAGCAGTGCAGATCTATTCAGAGACCCGTAATAACTTTTGAAATGTCTGCTATAGTAAGGCTGCTGGAAAGGCACAATGGGACAAGAGGAACGTTCTGATTTTCAGAGGAAAGTGTAAATGGGGATTTTCAGCAATCCATTCACTATTTTATGTGGATGTGCTGATCTCAGTCTCACAAATTGCACAATTAGGTGTATGTCCCAAGCAACATCACCTGGAGTAGCAAAGAGTGAATTAAAAATGCAAATCCTAAAAGTCGGCCTAGACTACAGTACTGATGGCCAGCATTAACCTCTTCACTGATTTGTTAATGTCACTGTGTATTTTAGCATGGCCCTTGGCTGAGACTGAATCCTCTGGGATCCCTTTTCAGAAAGGAAAGGAAAGAAACAGGAACAAAGAAATCTGCTTCATGCACCAGTTCTGATGTAGTGATAACAGTAAGAATTGTAATTATGGCACCATGCCAGTAATCACTAGAACTGCTGCAGCACCAACCTTAGAACCTTGTCTTTCCTCATTTAATCATGGTCTATACGTTTTCATAAAGCTTTCCATTAATAATTTATAATACTGGCACTCAACAAGAACGCGCAGACACAGCAAATTACAAGTAAAAAAATAGAAGTCCTTTTATAAATGCTGATTCTGATACTGAATGTGAGCATTAACATCATAAATAAATAAATTTAAGTATAACTACTAGCCTTCTTTGCAGTTACATACATTGGTGGGTGGAGGAAGCTTGAGGGAAAAACAAATGAGCTGCATCTACATTTATTCTTTTCTGAAGAGGTACAGACACAGCAATTTCAATTTTCAGGTCCATATTCCAAACATGTGATTGTGGGGTAAGGGTCCCATAATAGTCTCTTTTGACCATCAACGATTCATCCATTGGTCTGGACAATTTTATAGCTTTCCCACACCAACTGGTACATCAGCACGTCTTTTGAGAAGTCTTTTACTTTGAGCCTACGATTACATTACTCTTATCCTTAAAGATGGTGCAACAAGGATCTGTCATTTTTTGGACACATATTTATTTTACTTTACTGTAAGCTTGAAAAAGATGCCAGCAGAAAGGTGGCCTTACAAATCTGAGTTTCTCATATTTCCAAAAGCATTTTTCACCACATGATTTTAGGCAAACTTGTAAAAAGCTGTCTCCAACATATCAAGTTTCAGATAAATCTGACTTGGAAACACAGAAAGAAAATGTCTTTCATTTTATTCACATATGATAAATTAGCATCCAAGTGAATAATTTCCATCTTCACTGGTGAATTCTTCTCATAGCTTGTTTTAACACTGCAAAACTAATGCACAACTCCCTGACTGTACTGGTCTTCTCTAACGGTCATTTGCATTTGGTGAGAATTCTTACAGAACTGTCTCTTTCACGGAAAGTAAAGGAATGTCTCCCATCTGGAGTCCCAAGAAATACCTCTCTCATCTGCAGTCATAGAGAATTCACAACCTTCTTCCTCAGGTCTTCTGTTATAGCATTCAATATCTTTAATAAGATATTACCTATTTTTAGATTTAATTTTCTGTGATGAAACTTAACAGCTACATTCTAGACTTTCTACCAAAAATATGGAAACCAATTTATTTTCTTTGCAGCAGGTTTTTCTATTGGTTTTCTATTTCATGGGCTAGCCAACCCAAACATTCATTCCTTCCTCTCTAGACTCTCTAGAATTCAAAAAAAATTTATCTGATTTTTCTTTAAACAGTGCTCAGTGCAGCTCCCTAAAATTGTCCTATTTTTCCAGGTGACATTCTTTTCTTTTTTTCTTTTTTTTTTTTTTTTTTTAGGCATCTAGAAAGTTATACTTTTGTTTATCTGCTCCTGTATAATATTTTGCTCAACAATATGGGCACAGCTTAACTGGTTCCTGCTAAATCTATAATCTAAAATGAACCTCCAAAACTTTATCTACTTCGCCTGTCAAAACCCACTTGGTATTTGTGTTGTTGAATACTGCTAGCCAAGTGCAATACCCTGTACTGGTCCCTTCTGAGCAGCATGTGTTTTTTTCCAGCCTATGCTTCCAATTTGTCATGATCATTTTACATTCTCAGGTTGTCCTCCAGTTTATCTGCAGCTCCTCCTAGCTCGGTTTGTCTACAGATATAATAAGCACTGTGTCTATTCCATCCTCTGTGTCATTAATGAGAATATTGATTAATATCAGATGTAGGGCAGGCACATTCAATATATCCCTCTGTTTTGGTGATGAACTACTAGTAACTACTCCCCAGCTACAGATTAGTAGACAAGTTCACAGCAACCCTATTGTATCTGTATCTGGATCCCTAGTTTGCTAATGATGGTATCATGCTAAATTGTCAAAAACCTTACAAAGGTGAATCTGGGATATCCACTGCTTTCTTGTCTTCACAGTTCAACATGATCTGGTTTTTGATGAATTTGTTCTGGTTCTTACACTTGTTCTTGGATTCTTGAAGATACTTGCAAGTGTTAGATTTTTACTCCAAGTGTTTTCAGGAACTTCAGTTAAGGTTTTAGGTGTAAAATTCCTAGATTTTTCTATCACTTTAAAAAATGTCACCAGACCCCTCCTCCATTCTTTCTATATATTACTTATTCTCTGTGAACTCTAGAAGTTATTTCAATAATTCTGAGATTTCATTAAATAAGGAGGACATTTATTTTGGAAGAACACAAATTACACTAATGTCTCATAAATTAGCAAATTTAGAATTTCCATGTGGGAGCAAACAAAAAGTAAGTCTGAGCTGTCCGCAGATTTTATTTTTTTTTAGTTCAGTCTTTTTTTCTGTTTTTAAACTAAAAGAAATATCTAGTACTGATATTTTTCTAACAAAATTTCCTTAAAAAATGCAGTACAAAGATAAAGCAAGAACTAATTGAATGAGAAAGGTTCCAAGACCTTCCAGAATGTGAAGCAGAAGTATGCATAGGTTAAACTACTAATAAAGCTCTGGTAATAAGTTATAGCCTCGGGTCATGCTACAGTGTTAGAAATAAATTATTTCAATTTTTATTATCCTTCTATATTCTTTGATAGTCACCATCAAATAACATGACAGAAGAGATAAAGTAACATATTAACCTAAATTCATCACATCTCCTTTCTCATATCAGAAATAATGTTCAAAACCACTGATTTTAAGCCCTATATAAACTGAATTGCTCAAACTACACCATCAGAGGTGGGGCTAAGGTTCCATTTTGAAATTTTAATATCCTTCAATGCTGAGGAAAAGTCATTCAGGAATGGATGATAGGTCAAGAAAAACAACAACAATAATTTTTCTCTAGTATATTATAAACTGATTGCACTTCCATGGATGTTTAATAGCTCCTTAAATATATGAGAAATAGTCCTGACCTACAATAATAATGAATACTATGCAATTAACATGATATTGTGGTGCTGATTGCTACTTTTTCTACCAATGTTCTCATCTGAGTGAAGCTTTCAATTGCTGGAGAAACTTCATGACTTCCCATGTGGAAATATTAAAAGTGTGTCTGAGGGCAATACTAGAGTAGGGAGATGAGACAAAGATCAAGAGAAAAGTGTTGGAGCAAGACAAAATATCAGGAGACACAAATATCCTAAGTATTGTAATTCCCCCTCTGTAAGCTCTTCTGTAAGCATTTTTTCCTTCCATCTCAACCTCAGGCTTGGTTATCTGAATTCAAGAGTGTCTAAGGTCTAAGCCCACTATCACAACCTTGGCTCAGCCTTCCAAGGAAGTGACCAAGTCCTGAGAAAGAGCTGTGAAAAGGTATGTAGAAAGATAAAAGTAAAATGGCAGAGAGAAAGGGTTGTGGAGATGGAGTAACTGAACCAAGGATTCAAGGGGAAAAGTACCAACTTGGTTATTTATAAAACCCCAAAGGAAAAAAATTATGGGATTATTTGGTCCAATGGTCTTATGTTGAGGCCTTACAGTTCAATGATCAAAGATACACAGATGACAGGTTTCATATATTCTTATTATTTTCCATTAAAATCTTTCTCTGTGTTTTTGCTATTAATTCAGATTTTGCTTTTCTCGCTACTGTATTTACTATATTAGCTATTTGTTGATGTAGATCTTCAACTTCGCCATAGAAAAGAAATGAGGAAGGTTCGAATAAGCCACACTGCAGGGTGTATAAGATCAGACCAACTGCTTCCTTGCCTTTGGTTTTAGAGAGTATACAATAAATTATCTAAACTTGCATATCAGAAATCTGAGGTAGAATTTTCCTAGTTAAAAAGCAGGAGTATGTCTGATTGACAAAATCTGTTCTTCCATTTTTAAAAGCAATTTATTGATCATTTTATACTTCCAACATCTCCAGTAACCTTTAAACAATGTACATTTAATGGAGAGCAGGCTAGTATGTATGGCTAATATGTATAAATATATATATATACTTGTATGTATGTGAATTATACATATGTATATACATAAGGCATACGCTTTGTTGGTGTATAACTTTAAAAAGGTTTATAAGAATTCAGAAAACAATCCCTATTTTTCAGTTTTCACTTTCAAATATAATCACATAAAGCCATTTATTACAGGCTAGTTTTAGTAAAATGCTTGGTGGTTTTCTCTATCGAGTTCATTTAATTATGCTGCTTTTACCAGCCAAAGAAAATTTATGAAGATATGAACGCAAAAAGGCTGTTTTATTTATGATCTACATCAGGACCTGTTGTCTCATCCCAATGAGACACCCTTGCTCTCTTCTACCTCTTCAAAGCTAATTTCCTCACAAAGATCCCATCACAAAAAGTATTAAAACTGTTCTCTCCCTTTAGAATTTTATATAAAAAGATAAAGTAGCTTTCTCTGATGTGTATCCCAGTGTTTTCTACTGTCTCCCCATTTAGATTTTTAAGCTCCTTAGGACCAGAATTATCTCCTTTTTTTCTGTGTTGTTAATGATGAACATGCTGTGGGAGCTTTATACATGCTAGTGATAGCACAGAGCAATTATTTTGATATGCATGACTAGTTAATCAGAAAATGTTAGTCATAATGACTATAGACCTGATACTGAAATCTCTAATCAGTCAAAACACCCATTATCATCCATATGACTGTTTAAGTGAATAAAGTATGAATAGGGATATTAGGAGCTGACCTACTGTTTTCATTTGTACTGCATTTTCATATAGATGATAATGATTACTGAGTCTTTCCTTTTGCTCAGCTATTTAAAAGAGGACACAGCTACAGGAAGTCTTTCAACAGACAGAAAATTACACAAAGCTAACATTGTTTCAGATTCCATTATATTTACATTTAGAGTAGTTGTGATTTGTAAAATGTAGACACTGTCAGGGACCTCTCAGACCATTTTAGCAATTCGTGTCCACATAATGAAAAGTACAGTTAGAAGTGGAAAAAAAAAGTATTTTTTCCAACTGTCTTCACTTTAAGGACTTTCTTGATTTAACACAGTAGGAAGAAAAACATCTGCAGTATAAGCCCAGTATTCTCACAGCAGTGAGAATTTCCACATAAAGCTAAATTAAAAAAAAGCATAGAGGTTGCACTTCTTAACCTAAAAAAAGAGAGATGACTTAAAAGATCCCGTTCACTTTCCAAAAATACAACTGCTATGTTCTTCCTCTAATCTTTTCTCATTTAACTGCCTGTCTTTACCTGCAAAGATTTCACAGAGCATATAACTTTCCTCCCCAGTCACATATAGGCAGATGCACACATTTATAAAGCATTTCTACCTGTTGATGATAATACTTATTCTTTATGATGCCTAATTTAGACCATGAGAATGGCATTTATTTGACAGCTAGATTCATCTAAACTGGTGGTGCTATATTCTAGTGAGAAAAATGGGCATTTTTATGGTTTGATTCAATTCAACCTACAGTAGATATAACAAGATATGAATATGTCAGATAAATTGTGACTAAAAGGGGTTGTTTCTTTCTGCTGTGGGGACTTAGGACTACTAGGTCTGGTAAATATCTACATTGCAAACCTCTAAAATTAGGTGAGATGAATGCCACTGGTGATGCTATACACAAGAACTCACGATAAACAGCTGCCGTATCTTGTAGTATGGATAACAAACTTTAATAGACCAAACCTTAAAAAAACCCAATTCATTTTCTTGAGATGATTTACAGAAGTATGGATCTCAGGTAATTAAAGTATATGGAAGACACAGTATTTAGAAAAAAGAAATGGAATTTTCATTGTAATGAGGACTACAAATAAAAGTAAGAAAGGATATTAAGGTTGGAATTTGGCTGAAAATGGTGTAATGCCTCCATAAGAGGTATTTGACAAAGACAACAAGGAGGACATTTCTCTTTTTAACTTCTCCTTTTTCAGCGAAGAATTTTTGTGTGCAAAAAACCAGGAGGCTGATAAACAAAACAAAACAAAACAAAAACCTGTTATACGTTTCTGGAATTTGGAATGGATAGGGAAAAAGTTTATTAGGCTTTCTCTTTCAATCTTTACCATGAAATAATCTTCTGTTTCCCTTTTCTGAGCTCCAGCATCATTTGCCTTCACTTTCCTTCATTTCACCAAAATTCTTCCTTCATTATCTTTTTACCTGTTTACCTTCTGTAATTATCTTTACCCCTTCTCATTCCCTTTCCTGACCTGTACATAAGCTTCACTTTTCACTTACTTCTCATAATATACTCCTCTCTCCTTCAGATTCCCCTCTGATTTTCAGAAAATGGCATAAACTTCAACACTAAAGCTGGCATGGTTCATGTTAACAATTAGGAGTGAAGGCAGCAAAAGAGAAAAATACAGTTGTGATGATCCTGCCAGACAGCAAAACACAGGAAGAAAAAAAAAAGAAAAAAGGAAAAAATAATGGCTACTTCTACTGAGATTCTTCTTTGTATTAGCTCTCTACTTCCAGTGTCCAAAAACACCAGTTCTACTCAACTAAGGCTGTCCAGATATAGGTAAGCTAACACATCAATAGTGATGAAAGGCTGGTAATGAGCAGCAACAACAGAATTGCTGTTAGTTTTGTTATAGTCTGTCACCCAATTACAAAACATTCTGGAAAAGTTCCTTTTACAGCGCACCCAAGGAATAAATAGCGAGGGAGCAAAGTTTATGGAAGACAGTTAAGTTATTCAAGGTACTAAAACATTAAAAAAGCTTCCTCAGCAGTTTCTAAATAGAAATTACATTCTTACTCAATAAAAAGTAAAATTCCCTTGTGGCCAAATAATTGGTTAAAACACAGGAAACAAAGGTCAGGAATAAATAACAATTTTCCCCACTGAAGTCCCAGAAGGAAATTATGCTAGGACTTGCATATTCACCATCAGAAAAAGAGAAATGAACAGTGAAATGACAAAGTTTGCTGGTGATATGATTTTATTCGGAATAGTGAAAATGAAGGCCAACTGGAAAAACCTTGAAGAATGCAGGATGCTGAGTGACTAATAATAAAATGAAAAATGAAATTCATAGTAGATAAATGTAAGGCAATGTACATGAGAAAAATAATTTTATGCAGACAGTGATGGTCTTGACTAGTTATTACCACACAGAAACAAGATCTTGGTGTTATAATAGATAATTCTATGAAAATGTCAGCTCACTGTTCAGTAGCAATCAAAAAAGTAAATTGAATGCTAGGAATTATTAAAAGCAGAATAGAGGGGAAAAAAAATAAAAATAAAACAGTGCTGTACAAATGCTGTAAAAATCCATGATGTGCTCCATTTCCAACAGTATGTGCAATCCTACCCTTTCCATCTCAGAGCAGGATATGGTAGAACTGAAAACATACATAAAAGAGGGAATGGATAATCCATAGCATCCATGCCACAATCACTTAAACAGACAATGAGGTTTTGGCCCCAAAATATCAACAGTGAAATGGGAATATAATAGTGGTCTACAAAATTGTAAGAGGCTCAGAGAAAGTGACCAAGAGTGGGACAGCATCCTGGAAAATATCATTACCAGACTGATTTATACAAGCTACTGACAGAAGGTATGGACTGCCAAGCGCATACTACGCTAAATAAATCTTAGATTTGAGCCGGTGTAGCCACTGTCCCATTTCATGCGAGAAAGAGATGGAAGTAATCTGTTACTACATCTCACTGTGCTGCCAGGTCCCTTCAGAAAGTCTGTAGCTTAGATGTTCAGTTCCAGATCCAGCAGTTCAACCTATTTTGACCTCCAGGCTGCAATTAGGAAAGACACAGGACAGCTTTGCTCTGTGCAATACAGACCATGCTCTCTGCTGGAGGTGTCCTGTGCTCCTGCCCAGGAAATAATCCTGACCCACAAGTCTTTACCAAATGATTTTATTTCTGTTCTCTTTTTTTTTTTTTTTTTTTTTTTAAAGTATACATAATTATGCTCTTGGTTTTATTTACAAGAACCCATAAATACTGAAGATATTTAGCCCAGTTGTAACAAATACTTTAGGGATGAAATAACAACATGTCTTTGCACAAGTCCTATCAGTGTAAACTAAGATGATCCTGCCATAAATCTTTATGTATTTTCCTTGAACTTCCTTGTCTGTTTTGAATTTCAAGCTGTCACCTTAAGCTTTAAAAACTCATTGTGTTCTGCACTGCATTTTAATTTTATGTGGAATGTTTCTCCCACAGTAATTTTCTCTAAATTATTAAGTGCGTTCATGTTGATTACAAAACTATCATAACATACACATTTTTTTTAAAATATTCTTTATTTTCTCTTCTTTTGCTAATGCTTTCACTCTTTTTACTAGTTCTGATTCCTTGGGCATTCAAAGGAGTTTTTTGGTTGTTTCACTTTTCTAAAGGTTACTTTTATAAAGCAATAGTAGTATTTTGAATACTTTTTTGATATTTAGAGACATTTTCAAAGAGATTCTACCTGATGTAAAGAAATACATACCAAATAACCTGGTAGTAAAGGCCAGTTTTGATGGTTGAGCATACAGAACATCAGTAATCTTGCAACAGCTTAGTACTCTACATGCACCTTCCCAGGTTCAAAAGCATTACTGAAAAATGTTGTATGCTTCAGCAACAGTTAGAAAATATGGGAAATAACACTATGTTTAAGTTACATACATTTATATGAATTGATGATTCCACTGCCCTATGTCTATTCTCAGGAGAAATGAGAAAAACTTCGGAAGAGACCTCTGAGCAGACTTGAGAAATCTGTGCTCCATCCACAGTTGCACAACAGATGCCACAGAGGTAGGAAAATGTTAGTGGTGCTCCACCCAAGAGTCAGTGACTGTTGGCAGATCAGGTCCATGACAGTTAAACACTAATATTCACTAGCTATACTAAATTTTTCAATGCTGTAAATTCCTTTTCAGATTTCTAATATATTAATATGAAAATTGAAATTGAAATTTTTATATGAAATAAAAAAAAGCAATGAAAAGCTTTTTAAAATAATTATATTAACTGAACAAAATTAAACTATTGAAGTCACACACGTGAAAATATAGTTCCAGGAAAAACAGAGGGCAGGAAATGTCATAGATGGATCTGAATCTAAGAAATATTGTCGGACAGAAGCAGTAGCAGGAGTACAATAAACATGGGAAGTTGCTAGTCAATCCAGCTCCTCCTACAACACAGAAAAATAATCAGACGGCAGCACTGTGATTTGCTGATTTTGAACAACAAGACAGAGTAACAGGCACACTATCAAAGAGATATTTTGCATAAGCAGAGAAGCTCAGTGTTGGAGATGAGAGACAGAGACTTGATCAAAGACATATAAAAATAGTAGAGAAAATTAAAAATGAAGAAACCACTTATGTTTTAACTCTGGAAAAAAGGGACACAGTGAAGGAAGAATGAGGGAAAGGAATATTCTCCCTGACAGGATATACAAAGCTAAATTGCTGTATTATATTAGAGATGACCTACAAAAACAGTATGTCACTCTATACAGGGACTACTTGGGTAGCTACATGGACAAGGAGCTCCAAGTCTGAATGCATTCATCTTACTTTCACAAATTAGAAATCAATTTTTTGTCACAAGGGAAATGAGGTAAGCAAAATTACACATAGCATCAAGCCATAGAATATTTCAGCATTATTAAAAATGTTACTTGAGACTGGCATTATAGAAGGAAGATACTCAAAAACAAATAGCATAATAAAGATAATGGAAAGCAACTTCAACACAAGTTAGTTATCATCAACATCCTCCCAATTCAGAAAATCAGTGTCTGTAAAGAACTTCTGTTAGCTGTAAAAATTGGTAGTGACAGACATTAGAAAGATCTCTGAGATTTTTAAATCCCAAATTAATCCAAACTCCCAACCTCTGCATCTAGTAAGTATCTGAATTTGCCAAACCATATTATTTGTATAGAACTGATATTTTTAATGGATTAAAAAATTATATTATGTATATGAGAAATTTATGAATGCAAAGAGATGTACACTCACAATTGCAAGCAAAATGTCTTGGTTGTATTTAGAGAGTGATAATGTGTAAGTGAAATCTATGTTTGAAGGTTATATTACAAGCTAGAATTCAGATGACCTTCTGTTTTCCCTCTTTGCCAACCTCTTGCATAAGAGACTGTAACAACCATCAGAAAAAGTGGACAACAGGTGTCTATAAATTTTAGCAGATTAAAAATTTTGTGGGTGCACAACGACACACATGCATTACACTCTCATAAACTTATGTGTTTAGAATTTAACACAAAGCCTTTTAAAATATTAAATGAACATACAACAAGTGACATCGCCTACTGGAAAAGGAAAATCATTGCACTTTTCAATGCTGTATTGCCATAACATAATAGTATGGTCATTGCATCAATTTCATACCATACAATGCCATGACAATGTTCTGAAGAGTAGGAATGTAATTTTAAGAAAAAAGTCAACTTAGAACCTCACATATTGTGTTCATCTATGCTCTAAACTAAAATGTTGGATATGCAGCAACACCCTTTGGCTTTTAGAAGACAAAATATAAACCTAAGTCAAGAGGTTTCTTTATCTCTCTAAACTATTTAGCAAAAGGATTTGGGAAGAAGGGATGCAGGCTCCCAGGCTATTAAAACCAGCCCTAGATGAGGATGGTTTTTCAACAATGGTTGGTAAAGGGCATCTATTTAAAACAACATGTACTAGAATGTTCAATTCTTACACATGTAAAGAGCTAAGTTCCTTCTGTGGAGGAAGAAAAACACAAAACAAAGTATTTTAGGAAAAGAAGGAAAGACAGACAAAGAGAGAGACAGAGTGCACTTGTAATGGAGCCCTAAGACCTTGAATCTCCTCTAACCCTGCATTAACTAACAGAATTCCCCATTGAAAGGTTAGCTGAGAGGCAGCAAGAATCACTGCATTAAAGTTAAATGCACAGAAAATGGAATCACAGTAATCCTCACTGACAGGTTTACATGTACAGCCTGCTGAGCATCTACGCCTTTTATTTGATAAGAAGCATGGAAATAATATACTTTGAAACAGTGATATAGACATACCGTTGTAACTCTTATAGTTGCCTCCACACATAGGAAAATTCCCCTCAGTGAGGTGATGGTACCTAGCATCTAGTCAGCTCCCTGGCTTTGCCAAGATACATGATTCTGCCTCTGAGAGCTTTGGGCTTTAGCTCATAATCATTCCACACTGCAATCTGCGGAGACCCTTCAGGGGATCTCCAGCTAGGAAACCTGTTGGCTCGATCATTTCATACACAACAGGAAAACACACTTTATTATCCAAAAGGAAAGTAATGGGTTCTCTATTAGAAGGAATTAAGTTAAAGTTCAAATCCTTAAAATAGCTCAAGATGAAGTTTCTAAGACTATAACTAGATACCTGACACTATAACTCTCCAATTACCCCTTTCAACCTTAATGCAAACCTATGATCATGCTGTAATATGTAGGACCTGTGGGACTTCCCAGTGAGAGATATTATCAATATATCATATGGTTCATTTATCAATATGTTATCTGGCTTGTCACTTATTAGGTATTTTGATACTATATGCACAGTAATTTTAAATGTGATATTAGTATTAAATTTTCATTGCATTTTAGAGATTAAAGTGCATAGCAATTCTCTTCTCAAGAATATTAATTTAAAGCAAGTCCGACTATCATTCTTCAACCTGCCAATTTAGGAAACCACCCTCTGCCCCATGTTAGCATTCCTACTGCATGAACTGCTGAGACCCCGCTCCTTGCCACGCTGTACAGAACAGAGCTTTAGCAACTGGTTGTTACCTTGCTCCCAATTAGTGTGACACTGAGCCAGTGGCTGCCAGCTTAACTCTCAGTTGTTCCTGTAGTGCCAGACCAATCAATTAAGCCAATTGATTTTGGAGAATAGTTTTGTTGAAGTTAAACAGAAATTCTTGAAGACTATATCATACATTCAACTTGAGATGTACTTCACGCCCCTTAATCTCTACAAAGGCTTGTTGCCTTTCTCCCATCTCACATGAATTTAAGAAAGCATTTTGGTTTCACTTTCCACACAATCCTTTTGACAGTTTCACAAATTTATGTGCTGGGGGTTTTTATTCTAGTGTTTAATTCCCAAGTCATATTGTATGTTAAAAGACATTCCTGCAGCCTCAGAGACAAGACTTCATTTAGATGTCTCCCCACTTCCTTCAACATTAGCCATTTGATTTGTAGCTGATTTTCATGTGCTATTAAGGGAAAGATCATAATACTCTAGGAAACAATCCAGATACTATATCTGCATCTCCAGTACTCAACTCAGACTCCTGATCTACCTATCTGCAAAAGATGTCATATTTGAAAAGTCGTGGCGG
>NW_010268526.1:0-3315 GCF_000690775.1 Eurypyga helias
CTTGGCGCCGGCCCCGCGAGGGCCGCGGCGGGGGAATGGAGCCTTTGTGCCTTGGGTTGCATCTGCCTGGCCAGCGCAGCCCCGGTCTCCTGGAAGTGTGGGAAGCTGTTCCTGTAGCGAAGGATCCCGACTGGGGTTCAACGTGGTACAGAAATCACGTGGCTGAGTGAGAGGCGCTGCGTTCCTGGTGTTGTCCGGGGCGGTCTTTGTCTTCTGGGGAGGAATGGTGCAGAAATGCCTATTTCTCTCTCCAAGTACGTGGTTATAGGGATGAAATCAATCCTCCTCAGCGTGTCTGTGCTTCCGTTCCCTGCCTATAGGAGGAGGAACAGCATTTTCTTACCTCGCAGTGTATTTCAGATGTGTGGACTTACTCTGAAAAGCTTGTCATTAATGAGGAGTGGGCAAACACTTCTGGGGGAAAGGGAGCAGGGAAAGAAGCATCTGCGTGTTGTCCTGTGCTCCCCCCAAAAGATGGGGATGAGGGGAAGGTTCTCTCCCACCCCTCAAAGTCTACAGGGTGACTGCAATGATGCTCTGCCTCTATTTTTCAGCAGCCAGTCTCATCGACGAGCTTTTAGTGGTGAATTGCTGTGATCCCAGACCCTTGTCCCAGGTGGATTAAACTCCCTCTGGCCCCTGTCTTCCCCCTGTGCCCTTTTTGGAGGATTTCTGAGTACAAGCATAAACCCTTCTTCTCTCCCCCTCCCCTCTCACTGCTTTGCAGCCTAGGCACAGGCTCGGGGTAGCAATCGGCGACCAGATTTTGGATCTCAGCGTCATTAAACATCTGTTCAGTGGACCAGCTCTTGCCAAACATCAGCATGTCTTTGACCAGGTATTTATGTTACTCTAATTTCCACGTGCACTTTTAGAAATATCCGTGAGGGTTTTCAGAAACTCGTGACAAGATAACGAATGTGAACACGGGAATGCTTACAGGGAGAACTCATGATACCTGAGATGGGCAGCGGGGGTCCAAAGGACATTCTTGCTGAGAGTTTCACCAGACTTCGGCAACGCAGGGGTCTGACACACAGCCTAAACGTTCCTCCAACCACGCTTGTGCCTTCAGCACTTCGTGGCAAGGAACTGGGTGGGATTTTAATGACAGGGAAGTTGTGTTAAGGGTAAAGGTAGATGACCTCTGGTTACAGCTAGTTGAGGTACCGAAGCCGCTAAGGTCTGAAGTTGGGTGTTAGGACGGGCAAGACGCAAACATGCAGCGGGTCCTGCTCGGAGCGCTGGCGGTGGGAGGACGGGAGTGCAGGCAGTTACGAACAGGGAGGATGAGCAATCTGGGCAGCCGCTGCCACACAGGCCTGCCATCATTCAACCCTGGGATGGAAGTGCAGGACATCATCTATGCATGCAAAGGTTAAGCAAAATGGTCTTTCATCTGCCGCCCCAACTCTGTGTCGCCTGTCAGCCTACCCTGAACGCCTTCATGGGGCTGGGCCGGTCGGCGTGGGCAGAGGCGAGGGCTGTTCTCCAGAAGCTGCTGTCAGCCGGTGAGCCGGCCCTGAGGGACAACGCAGAGCTGCGGAGAAGGTGAGGGAGCGGGGAGTCGCTCTGTGGCGCAGTGGCCTTTCAGCTGTGCCCCCTGTCACCCGCACCGCTCGGTGACCCAAGGCACCAGGATCTGATACGGTCACCTGCCGCCTCCTGGGGTTTGGGCATATTGAGAGCTTGCCTCTCTTAATTACATCTCTGATTAATGCTTTAGCAGCCCACAGATCTGGGGTGTCACCCTCTGTATGGGAACACCGTGCTCTGCCCTGGGCTGTGCCCAGACCTGCTGCCTCTCCGCGGTGGCCAGGATGGGCTGCCCAGCCAGGCGTGGGGCCAGGCTGGCTCTGACCACAGCCCCTCCGCCACGGCCTGCCATGGAGATGTGGCTGCAAGGGTCTCCTCCCACTCCCCCAGCACGGCCCTGCCTGTCCCACCTGCAGCATCTTTTGGCATGGGGAGACTCCTGCAATTGCCCCCCAGAAACCACCCAACTTTGCTAAAACCAACCCTCTCATTGCAGATTGGCTTCAGGGCAGCCCACGGGTGTAGGGGTGAGAGGGCCAGGTGGTGCTCTGCTCTTGGCTGTGCTGATGGAAAGCGTGTGTGTCCATTGATCATGCACCTTCTTGTTTGTCCGGAGTAATGCTTTAAACGCTCCCACCACCTGCGGCTGGGGCCATTCCTCCCTGCCTTGCCGGCATGATACAGTCAGACGTGCAGGAGAGGGGTCAGACTGCTCCTGGGTACAGGGACCTTCCCTGAGGAACAGATGCAGGAAGGAGCTAGGAGAGAGTCAGTCCCTTGCATGCTTATACACCACTTCAGGGTGAGAAGCACAACTTGTCTGGGAGCTGAAGCCATTGTTTTTCATTTCAGAGCGTTTGTTCCTCAGGCTTCTGCGAGGATGCACCTGCCAGCCCGCATCGGTGAGTCTCCCACGGCTGAGGGCTGCGCGGCGCTCCCCTTGGCTCTCGCCTGGAGAGGCGGCTGCGTTTCCAGCTGCCTCAGACAGGCGGGTCATTGCCGGGACAGGGAAGGGGTTTTGCAAGAGCCCGAAGTAGATTATTGCACATAGTGAAAGGTGGGTGCTGGCTGTGATGAAAGAATAAAAGCCAAAGAATTCCTGGGTGCGTTTTCCCTAGACCAGGGTTGTCTGGTGCCACGTAACTCTTGCCGTCAGGTTAGCATCACCAGAGGCCTTTGTGACTAGAGCCAGGGAAGAGACACTTGTTCCGTTTCCAACAGTTTCCCCAGTTGCCATCAGCAAATGATTCAGATCTTCCACAGTTTGGCAGGGCAGACACTCCAGCACAGCCTCATAAAAGAGCGTGAGTCTCAGCTCCCAGATGGCTCTGCATCCCGAATCTTACCTCCACTGCCGTGAGGCCATGGACTGGTTTGGAGTTAATATAAACATTTTCCTGGTTTTAACAGAAATTTATATTTGGACCCAAAACAACTTGTTCAAAACCACCCTAGGGATGTTGTGACCTCCACAGGAGCAGGGATGTGAACTTGCCCGTTTCCCAGCCAAGCCCGTTCCTGCTGGGCTTTTGGCTCCGGTGGGGCACAGCCCTGGTGTGGGACAAAGTCTGGCCTGGCCCAGAGGAACCATGATGCATCTCCAGAGATTTGACATCTTCCAGCAAATAGTTTCAGGTTGAATATGTCTTGTCAACAAACTGCTGGCTCCTGGCCCTCATGAGCGCCATGAGGGAGGGCACTGGCCGTGGGGCACTGGCAGTATCACACAGCTACAAGTTACCCAGCTTTCGTTTAGCATTCTCCTGGAGAAACGGGCTG
>NW_010268527.1:0-1727 GCF_000690775.1 Eurypyga helias
TCCCCTCGCTGCTGTGGGAAGGGCTTTTCTGCAACCGGACGTTCGACATGTATGCCTGCTGGCCTGACGGGAGCCCCGGCACCACCGTCAACATCTCCTGCCCCTTCTACCTGCCCTGGTTTGAGAAAGGTGATGATGGCCCTCTGCCACCCAGAGCTGGAGGCCAGGGTTGAGCCCTTGCCAGGGGGGAAGTGGCTCTCGGGGTTTCCCCTCCTGCCTGCTGCCAGGGGGGAGAGGGACCCACGAGCTGACCCGGGGTAAGGGGACCTGTGGGGCACAGAGCAGAGACAGCTCATGCCTCACTCACACCTGCCCTGGAAGGGGGTCTTTGGGGCTGAGCAGAATCCGATCCGTTGTCCCAGGAGAGGGGTTTGGGGGACCCCAAGGGGAATGCATGTGTGCTCTGTGTCTGCAGTGAAACACGGGCTGGTGAGCCGCAGGTGCGGTGCTGACGGGCAGTGGGTGACGGTGAACGGCAGCCAGCCCTGGCGGGACTACTCGCAGTGCGAGGAGGAGATGGAGTCCACCGCCGAGGAGGTGGAGTGCTCAGCCCGGCCGCGGCAGCTGGGCAGAGACGGGGAGGGACAAGGAGGGATGGGCAGGGGCACCCCGGTTGCCCCTGGGGTCACTAACGCAGTGCCCGCTCACAGGAGGGGGCCCGCCGGCTGATGGTGAGCTTCAAGGTGCTCTACACCGTGGGGTACTCGCTGTCACTCCTCACCCTCGTCTCTGCCCTGCTCGTCCTCACCATCTTCAGGTAGGAGAGCTGGGGGATGCAATGCTGCCACTCGTCCTTCCTGGCCAGTGATGGCCAAGCCGTGGGGTGTCCCCACCAGCCCCTTGACACCTTCACCCTCCTCAGGAAACTCCGCTGCACCAGGAATTACATCCATGCCAACCTCTTTGCCTCCTTCGGGCTGCGGGCGACCTCGGTGATGGTGAAGGATGCGCTGCTGGAGAGGCGCTGGGGCATGGAGGTGGTACAGGTGGCTGACTGGGAAGCCCTCCTGAGCCATGAGGCGAGTGCTGCCACCCCCGGGGGGGCCTGCTGGAGGCTGGGCTGCAGTCAGGATGGGGACCCTCACCCTGGGGAGGGGTGTGCAGCTGCGTGCTGGTGCAGCCCTGGGCACTCCGTGGGTGAGCTCATGGGGTGCTTGTGCCCTGTTGGGTGAGCTCTTGGGGTGCCCATGTGCCCTGTGGGCAAGCTCGTGGGGTGCCTGTACTGCCCATGCACCCAGCGGGTGAGTTCTTGGGATACCCTTCCACTCAGTGGTCAAGCTTTTGGTGTGCCCGTGCTACCCTACACCTTCTGGGAAAGCTCTTGGGGTGCCCTTGCACCCAGTGGGTGAGCTCTTAGGGTGCCCGTGCACCTGGTGGAAAAGCTCTTGGGGTGCCCGTACACCACTGGGCAAGCTTTTGTGGTACCCTGCACCTGGTGGGTGAGCTTTGGGATACCCTTGCACACAGAGGGCGAGCTCTCAGTGTGCCCGTGCTGCCCGTGGCCCCTCTGGGCGAGCTCTCGGGGTGCCCATGCCCCCCGGCACGCTGCCAGCCTCACGGTGGGTCTCCTCTGGCAGGCAGCGCTGGGCTGCCGGGCGGCACAGGTGCTGATGCAGTACTGCATCCTGGCCAACCATTACTGGTTCCTGGTGGAAGCTGTCTACCTCTACAAACTGCTCATCGGGGCCGTCTTCTCCGAGAAGAACTACTACAGGCTCTACCTCTAC
>NW_010268528.1:0-1568 GCF_000690775.1 Eurypyga helias
GTGTCAGGTCTGGAGGCCTGGGCTCCGTTGTCTAAATGTACCTTGTGCGGGTGCCCCAGGTGCTGCAGGGCACCTCAAATGCTACTGGGTGTCAATCTGTGGGCCACCAAGTCAAGCCTGGAGGAGGGGATTTATTTGCCCCTCCAGCCACTACGTGGCAGTATAGGAGTGCAGGGCTGTCCTGTAGCGATACTAATATGCCTTGGGTACCCACAGTCTCTAAAATGCACTGAAGCCATTGTCCAAGAAGGTCTGCTAAATGTAAAATCACCCTGTGATTACAACTTACTGTCAATACCTGATACAAACAAATTATTATCAAAATTTACATTGCTGTTCCTGCCTTTCTCTTTTAAATGCTGGTAGAAAGCTACTCAAATGCTAAGTATTAGCATCATTTCCATCAGGGGAGAAATCTGTTCAAGTGGTGATGACTGAATCTGGTCCGGGACGGTAGGATCAAGTCTTCTTACTACCTGATAGCCACAGTGTCCATTTTTGGGGTCCCCAGTATAAGAGAGAGATGGAGCTACTGGAAAGAGTGAAAAGAGCTATGGATTGTCTGGAGGGAGTCCAGGAAAGGGCCTGGGGAGCGGGGACTGTTAAGCTCGGAGAAGACTGAGGGTACTCTTGCCAGTGTGTATAAATATCTGAAAGGTTGTTGTACAGAAGACAGAGACAGATTCTTCTCAGTGATATCCAGTGCGGTGACAGGAGGCAACGGGCACAAGCTGAAACACAGCTGAACGACTGACATAAGTCATTGCTAGATGACTTCTTCCTGAAGCCAGAGAGGGGAGTCAGAAAGAAATGTTAAATTTCCAACCAAATCTTTGACAGCAAGACAACTACCCACAATCTCTTACAGAGAGCAGGTAGTAAAATGATCATCCAGGGCTTATCTGTGAAGAAAAAGATGGATACGAACAGACTATCACAACAATTTAGGAGCTGTGTCTGAACAGGCAGGCCCTTCATCTTCTGGTTATAACCTCCAAAATAGTGAGGGCAAGTAGCCAGGGTGGAAAGAAGAATGTTAAGTAATGTTAAAGTAAAGAATAAAAAATGTGATGAATAATGTATATCATTGCCAGGAGCTAAAGTAGAGCAGATCAAAATTCAGGGATGATTTTGAGGAGTAGAGTCATGAATCTGTGTGGGGAAAACTGCTAAAAAGACATAAATTTCAATTAGGCTATTATATTAAAGAAGTAAGATTTTAAGAAAGTCTTGACAAATCCATTATTTGTCAGCATCACTAAACCAAAAAAACATCGATTACAGTAAAATTAGCTGGATCCTTTATTTCTTATATTTTCCTTGTTCCTTAAGGGTCTGAAAAACACATTTCTCTGTATGTGAAACTCATTTCCCTGAAACAAGTCTGAGAAACTTATTTCTCTGAATGAGGGCCTATGACCTCATTGGCACCGTGGAGATGTGGTGGAATGGCTGCTGTGACTGGAGTGTCAGAATGGAAGGATATAGGCTCTTCAGGAAGGACAGGCAGGGCAGATGTGGAGGGTCGGTTGCTTTCTGTGTCAGAGATCAGCTGAAGTGTGTGGAAC
>NW_010268529.1:0-3316 GCF_000690775.1 Eurypyga helias
ATCAGTTCTCAAACACATAAAAATAGGTTAGGAATTCTAAAGTCCTGACAGAATTAAACCCGGCCAGGGACATAAAGGGCAACAGGAAGGTCTTCTATAGGTACATAGGTGATTAAAGGGAGATCAGGGAAAATGTGGGCCCTCTGCCGAAGAAGGTAGAGCTGGTTTCTCAGGATATGGAGAAAGCCAAGATGCCTAATGATTTTTTTGCCTCGGTCTTCACTAGGAAGGGAACAAGCCATACCTCCAGAGTCATGGAAGGCAAAGGCAGGGACTGGGAGAATGGATAGAGACGATCTGGTTCGGGAACACCTGAGGAACCTGAAGGTGCACCAGGACTTGGGGGTACTGGTGGATGAAAAGCTGGACATGAGCCAGCAGTGTGCACTGGCAGCCCAGAAAAGCCAACTTATCCAGAAAAGCATGGCCAGCAGGTTGAGGGAGGTGATTCTCCCCCTCTGCTCTGCTCTCATGAGACCCCACCTGGAGTACTGCATCCAGCTCTGGGGCCCTCAACATAAGAAGGATATCAACCAGTTGGAGCGAGTCCAGAGGAGGCCACAAAGATGATGAGCAGGCTGGAGCACCTCTGCTATGGACACAGGCTGAGAGAGTTGGGCTTGTTCAGCCTGGAGAAGAGAAGGCTCCAGGGAGACCTTATAGCTGCCTTCCAGTTCCTGAAGGGGCCATCAAGAAAGGTGGAGGGGGACATTTTACGAGGGCCTGTAGTGATAGGACAAGAGGCAACAGGTTTAAATTGAAAGGGGGGAGATTTAGATTAGATATCAGGAAGAAGTTCTTCCCAGAGAGGGTGGTGAAGCACTGGAACAAGTTGCCCAGAGAAGCTGTGGATGCCCCATCCCTGGCTGTCTTCAAGGCCAGGCTGGATGAGGCTTTGAGCAACCTGGTCTAGTGGAAGGTGTCCCTGCCCATGGCAGGGGGGTTGGAACTAGATGATCTTTAAGGTCCTTTCCAACCCAAACCTTTCTATGATTGCAGGGATAGCTACACTGTTCTTCATGTCTACTGCTATGGCAAGAAGTCATAGCCTTAAATTGCAACTTGAAGATTTAGGTTATATTTTGGCACTGTAAGGAGTGTTTAGCAGTGTCTCACTGTGGAGATGTCTGAAGAATCAGCATGACTGCAAATTTCCATGATCAGGTTGAACACATATTTATCAGGATCTGATTAGATAGGGTGGATTATGCTCTGAAGAAAGGTGATGAAGCCTTTCAGATTTCTTTTAAAATCAAGTCTAGAGAAGCAACTCCATTGTCGTCATTACTCAATTGGCATGAAAAAGGAGGAAAAATGTAGTAGTGTCACTTGTCCAAATCTTCTTATATTATGCCAAATATTTTTTTCCTAATTGTTAGATCTTCAGTGTTGTCTTATCTAGAATTAGGTAGAATAACAGTATGGCAAACATGAAACTAGAAAATTATCTTTATTAAGGTCTTTCTATTTTATGCTTTGTAACTACTTTTTCAGCTTACATCATGTGAACCTCTGGAATAAGAGAACACTTTGATTTCTAATGGGTCATTTTGTTTAAATGACAGGAATGACAGGGATAAGAGAAGAACCCTTTGTTTAACTTTATGTGTTCTGGAGAACAATCCTTGCAAATCCTCTGTAAACCACTGTTTTGTCTTGTTCTTTTTACAGTGACTTTCTAAACTCCCCAAATTTCTCCTAGTGACACAGGTGCAGACACCAAGATTTGGTGTCCTTTCAGTTAGGCCTGAAAACATGCTCATGATCTAACTTCTCAATTTCAACTCCAAAGAAACTCACCCTTACCTCTGTAGAGATTCTGGTGAAACTAGGGGAAATCCACTTGAAATTTCCAGTATTTCCATGATTAAACATAAAATAGTGGAGTTAAACATCAGTAAGAGAACACTAGTCCTTCACTTCATTTGCTAGAAAGAAACAAGTCACTGGTTCTTCATCTGTCCCCAAATCCATACAAGTTATGGTTCCAAACAGGTTCTATCCCAGGAAGCAGGAAGCTTAGAAGCAATCTATGGTATTTTTCCATTTTAGAGGTAGTTTTATCCTCTACTTACATTGTTTAAGTACGTTTAATAACTATTATCTATTAAGTAACACAATTATTTTGTTACTTGACTCCAAAAGCATCTTCTATGGAAGAAGCCTACCACTGTGCAGCATTGTGCTGTATGCTTGAGTCATTGATCATTATTACTTTTTTGAAGAAAAAACTATCTACACCAGAATACTTCGAGAAGTATCAGTCATTTCTCAAGTTATAAGCTATAATACATGATGATTACATTTCCTTAAAAAAAGACAATGGTGCTTTTGTGGCTTTGTTACCTTCACAGAGTTTACATTGTCAATGAACAACCATCAAAATTATTTATGCATTCTAAGTAACAGTTGTGCAGTTCTGCTCCAGTTTTGCCAGAATTAAAAGACTCCGTTGAGATGCATCTGTTTTCCATGACATCTATGCTTGCTTTCTTTCATTCATTCAGTGAACCAGCTGTGTTGACTGATGTCTGAGAAATCAAGTTCTCCCCCAGAATAATTCCATTGTAGTCAATTTAGTTGCAGCGAGGACCAATTTGACCCATGGAGCTCAGTATATTCTAGAAGGTCATGCAGCCTGTCAGTAGCTCAGACAGGATTTAAATAGAGGATCCTCCTGAATTCCAATTCAAATGAGCCTCTTTTGACATCATCATCGTGTCTACACATTCAGAGTGACATTTTGTGAAATGCCACTTGGAGCATTGCTCTTCTGTTGGCATATCAAAAAGCGACCTTCATGGCTTTAGTCACGTGCCCTCATTCTTTATTTCCATTTATTTATAACGCTCTCCTCTATTCAGTGCCAGCTGTTAAAACCAAAGCGGATTTCCTTTCCCTCTCCCTCCCAGGAGCTGTGGATGAAAAAGGGGTTTCAGACTCATTTCAGGAGGGCGGTAGCAGGATCCCGAGGTCAGCCTGGGAACTCAGCAGTTTCCACTAGTGCCAGAGCAGCAGTTTAGCAGCTGAAAGCAGCTTCATGTAGCACACAGCATGCCTGCGTGGCATGTGACAGTTACAATAATACTCCAATTATGAAAGATCCTCACTGGATGTAGTGGCTTGGACTATGGGATTTCTTGAAGCCCCTTAGAATAGAAGTATTTCTATTATGCTTGTATAAAAAAGCTACGAAAACAGTTTGTGCAAGCAAGGAAAATGAAGGTCCGTGATTCTGATTATCTACAAAAAAATCACAAGGAAGATGATTTACCTCGTTGTTACACACCCTCTTTCCTACTCATGACTATTTCCC
>NW_010268529.1:3347-8284 GCF_000690775.1 Eurypyga helias
ACTTTATATGATTTAAAATGTAATTATTTTTTCTTTTCCATTTCAAAATGCATTTTTCATTGTAATCTAAAAACTAACTTATTTGAAATTATGCAGAAGTTCTTGGTTACAATACCACTAGCAGTATCTGATACTAACCAGGTTTCTTGTGAAACCACGCTCTGTGCCTTCCTGTCGAACTAACTCGCCAATTTCAATGAGATTTGAAAGAAGAAAAGAAATTTCAAGGGCTTTCTGTGGATTAGGAAATTTTAGAGCATTCCCTGGTTTCTTAGTAAAAGTGAACAACCCAGCTACATCCCAGTTCACACTGTGAAGAAACCTGGGTATGCATCTGTCCTTTTCCCTGCAACCTGCTTCTCACAGAAAGGAAACATTAAAAATCTGTGTTTGATGGTGTCTACATGATGCTCCAAAGGTAGCTGTTCTGGTCAGTCAAAGGACCAAGACCTCGGAGCATGTAATAGTACACCCCTGAAGTAAGCCTAATACAGCCAAAGGAAATAAGTTCCTATAATTTTATTTAACACCAGTATCTGAATATAGGATGGAGATGCAAATTAGTTCCCTGAGTATGGGAAAAGTAGATAGAACATGGCAGTGTGTATTATCTTAGGATGAGCCTATTGGCAGTGGGCACATACACTTGCTGGCCTGTCTGCCTGCACATATGACTAACTGGATTAACCACAGCACACACTGCCTCCTGCCCAAACAGATGTCATAGAAGACAAGGAAAGAAATGGGCTTGGATTATTGTGCTGGGAGGGTGAAACTACAGAGCAGTGAATAAAAATGAACAGGATACCAAGCTTGCTTAGTTTCATTCTTTTTGAAAAAACCTGTTTATATATGATTTTTTGTTTCTATGTGGCTTTGTCTTCCCATATATGCTCTGAAAGTATATGAATAAGCAGTGGCCCCAATTCTTCCATGACCATCACCGCTTTTATTCTGCATTGTTGTCAGAGGTATTACATCGACTTTAAAAAGTGAGACAGACCATGAATTCAAAGGAGTTGTTCCAATCCTAGGATCTCTGAATGGGTATGTCACTGTTTAGCAGGAAATAAATATCTATGAACCTCCAACACTGTCTGTCCGTAAAACTTCAGAGGTATTATGTTCAAACGTGAGAAGGAAGAGACAGTTTTAACACTCCGCAGCTTTTCAGATAGCTCCTATAAAGCATGTAGAATAAATGGTTGATCTGACCTGTCACACTGCCATGATCCCTGTATTGGTGCACCCCCAAAATCATCCTGAGAGCAACCTATGTGGGACACTGCGGGTCAAAACTCAGGCCTGTTCACCCTATCAGTATCCTCTTCAGGCAATCTAGATACTCCTTCTGTAGATGTACGCAGCCTGGAACACCCCCAGCCAGCATATTTCCACCATGAAGTCCGTAAGAGTATATTCTTCCATACTCTCATACCAAGCCTCCTTCCCTGCCTACATGTTTCCATCTTGTCCATCTCCAAGCACTTTGTAGTACTGCCAGTGCAGTAGCCCTCTCATTTTGCAGGCTGATTGTATGCCAAAAAAGCAAGTGGTGTCTTGGCAGGATGAATTCTTCTTCCATATTCCAGCAGACTCACAACAGATACTCCCTGCCGAAGGGCTACATTCACAGCTATGAAGGCAGCCAGACATCTTAAAAACCCATTGAGACCCAGCATCGGGGTTGTCAGATGATGCCTATCTGCCCCCACAGTAACCCACTTGCTCTGTGGTGAATAAAAGCCCAGAGAAAGAGCCATATACTATTTAGAGTCACAAAAAATGAAATGGCAGGGATATAAATGGCATGAGAATAAAGATGATTGCATCTACAGACAGCGATCTAATCATATCAGAAATGAAGCTAGAGGGTATAGTTACAACCTGAGCAATTGCCAACATTCACAATCAAGCCATGGCACTGTGTGTATGAAATGCAATATGAAATGCAATATGTGTATAAAATTAAATAAAGGATAGTCACAAACTCAACCCATTTTAGTATCACTCTAAAATGATTGTTAGAGGGACACTTCGCAGTAATGCATTTAGACACAAAGAAACAGCTTGTCACCACCTTGTCTGCAATAAATCATAGAATCATAGAATGGTTTGGGTTGGAAGGGCCCTAAAAGATCATCCAGTCCCAACCCCCCTGCCATGGGCAGGGACACCTTCCACTAGACCAGGTTGCTCAAAGCCTCATCCAGCCTGGCCTTGAAGACATCCAGGGATGGGGCATCCACAGCTTCTCTGGGCAACCTGTTCCAGTGCCTCACCACCCTCTCTGGGAAGAACTTCTTCCTGATATCTAATCTAAACCTCCCCACTTTCAGTTTAAACCCATTACCCCTTGTCCTGTCACTACAGGCCCTTGCAAAAAGTCCCCCCCAGCTTCCTTGTAGGCCCCTTCAGGTACTGAAGCAGCACTGTCTTAGGAGCTACCCTTCATATTCATATTTTTTTCTCCTTTGTACATCCACAATGTCTTTTTCCCGTTTATTAAATGTCTTACTGTATCTTGTGCCCAATAACAAATTCAATTGCAAAAGGGCAAGGATTTTTCTTTCTGCACAGTGCCAGTCACAAAGGAATCTGCATCTGATCAGGCCTTTTAGACACTGTAATTGAGTTTCCTAAATAAATTTTAATTATAGTAATTCTGCAAAATTATATGCATTGTTAGAATCATCATAGAATCATAGAATCACAGAATGGTTTGGGTTGGAAAGGACCTTAAAGACCATCTAGTTCCAACCCCCTTGCCATGGGCAGGGACACGTTCCACTAGACCAGGTTGCTCAAAGCCACATCCAGCCTGGCCTTGAAGACATCCAGGGATGGGGCAATAATGTTACAATACATTATCAGGTACTGACTGTAATGGCATGCCAAGCTTCACCCAGTGTAGAAACACATGTAGCTACTCTACTTTCCCCAGAGATACATGGTTAACTCTCAAAACCAGGTGCTGTCTAGGGCTCCATGTGTTCCACTGAACTATGGCATGGGCCTGGATGTTGCCACACTTGAATAACTATTAAATTGCTAGTGAGGTTCCTACCTGAGTTTCAGCTCATGCCAACTAGCATTCTCCCAGACAGTACCCAAGCATGCCTCAGGGAAGAACGTGGGCCAGGGAAGACTTTCAACAGCAATTTTGACGCAACCACCTGCTCTTCAGAGCTAGGAAGGTTTATCTATATGAAAATACATGCATCGTACAATTTGCTGTCAGGGCTGGAGAACGCTCCTCGCCCTTTACTAGTCTAACAGCCTAAAAGTCTCTGTTATGGTTCCCGTATATTGTCTCCCCCAGTTATATCCCCTAAGTAGAAGTTAAAGAGATACCAGCTAGGCATCAGAGAGTATTTCACACAATGTTTAGAAGCACATATTGTTTTGTTTTATCTGTAATTCATCACTTCCTTCTCTGTAGTCCCAAAGATTATCAGATACTTTTTCATGTAGGAGGTCTGGGTTTGTAATGGTAAACATGACATTTACAGTCATTTCCTTAAGTACTGTATATTGATTATATATCAATTTTGTAACTAAGACAATTGAATGTTTTGATTAAACATTACTGTGAAACATTTTGTACCTCTCCCTATATATACATATATGTATTAGCTGGTTGCGTAACCCTCTTTCACAGGGTAACTTAACATCCAAATGGTTTGAAACTCTGCTTGCCTCTGCCTGCAACAGGTGCCAAATAAATTTTCTCCCTCAGCTTCCCTCCAAAGCTGTGTGGATACCATAAGGGTGGTTTGCTTTTCACACTGTAATTAGAAGGGCTGGGTTAGGCATTTTGATTCTGTCCTGATACGGGCCAGTTTTGCCATAGAGGCTTTTACTAAACTAGTAGAATTTCTTTTGGTGCAAAATTTCTATGCTAGTAAAAATTTCAGCATAGCTAATATTAGAGTGGTGAAAAACTTCCTTGCTAGGATAGTTTATTTCACTCAGAGATCCAGCACAAACTGTTCCAGCAAGTGTGCTTTTTTGCTGCAATAAACCACATCTGCATTGTAACAGTAAACATTGCCTCCTATACAGCAAGCCTCAGCCTAAAGGGATTTTGGACTATGACTTGATATTCTAGAAATGGAGCTAGAGATGGTACAACATCCTTTATTTTCCTAATCCTTAGGAGGATTTTCAATCAAGTTAAGACAGCTCAGTTATAAAGCTATAAAAACATTAAGAATTTTTACTTTTTCCTACTTTAGACTGTGCTTAGGTTACTGCCCAAGACATTGAGTATCTTGCTCTGACACAATTTATGTCGACTGACTAAATTACACTTGGTGAAAAAGATATTAATTCTTCACTTTAGAGATCTAAACAAAATAGGTTAAACCCTTCATCAAAAGAAGTTGTATAATCAAGTTAGCTGAGCCCATAATTAATGCATAGACTATCTCGAAGGGAAAGACATCACTGTGGATAAAATTAATGCAATACTAACTATGTGATTCTAATTAAGATATAGGTTGTTACATTAAGTAGCTTAAGCTACGTTAAGGAACTTATCCTCCCAAGTGGTTAATGTGTGCTGTAGGCCTGCCTTGTGCTCATGTACTAAGGTGGTACCACTCATCACAATTAACTTCAGCTGTATAAACAAGTGCTCTGTGCTCCCTCCATAGTCAGTGGAGGGAAACAGGCACCTCCAAAATGTGGCCTATCCATTGTACTCTGACACCTCTCTTCTTAGCATAATTACTAAGAAACATCTCCTCCTAGTACTGGTCTCTCCCGGTGAAGTAGAGGAACAAATAACTAGTTCAGCAGACTGAAGATACCCAACTTCTAGGCAGCCACCTTCAGGCAAAACAAATCTTACAGAATGACAGAATCAGAATGGTTTGGGTTGGAAGGGACTTTAAAGATCATCTAGTTCCAACCCCCCTGCCATGGGCAGGGAC
>NW_010268530.1:0-12632 GCF_000690775.1 Eurypyga helias
GGCCCCCTCGCTCCCCCCCTTGCTCCGTCGCGGGGGTTGGGGCGAGTTGTTGCCGCCGAAGGAGGCGTCTGCGGGCGCGGGGAGGAACCTGTGCGTGACTTGCCCGTGCGTGGCTCTTGTGGTGTTGGATCTCTGCCCTGGGGACAGGCTGGGGGGGGTGGGGGGGGGCGGGTGGGGGCGGGAAGCTCCGGGGAGACCTCAGAGCCCCTTCCAGTGCCTGGGGGGCTACAGGGAAGCTGGGGGGGCTTTTCCCAAGGGCAGGGAGTGACAAGACAAGGGTTTAACCAGGAAGAGGGAGATGGAGATGGGACATCAGGAAGGAATTCTTCCCGCAGGTGGGGAGGCACTGGGACAGGTTGCCCAGAGAAGCTGTGGATGCCCCATCCCTGGAAGTGTCCAAGGCCAGGCTGGATGAGGCTTGGAGCAACCTGGTCTGGTGGAAGGTGTCCCTGCCCATGGCAGGAGGCTTGGAACTGGATGGTCTTTAAGGTCCCTTCCAACCCAAACCATTCTGTGATTCTATGATCATTTAATTCAGGGCCTGAGGGTCTGGCTTTCCCCTGTTTGAGCCGTAACAGGAGTTTAACCCGGGTTTGTGCCGCTTGGTTTTTGTTAAGGGCCGTTTTGAGCGGCTCTTCCCAGCTCGGAGCTTGCAGTGAGATCAAAACGCCTGACGTTGGGGGTTTTTGGTGATTTTTTTTTTAATTTCTTTTAATGGGCAATACATGCTAAGGAAGGGGCAAACAACATCTCTGTCCAGCGTTCTGTCTGAACCTTCGAAGTCAAATTATCTTCCGTGCATTGCTCTCTAAAAGTCAAGAGGTGAGAGGGAGTGCGTGGTGTTGGCTGAGTTGGATCAGAGGCAGAGTCCGAAGCGTGTAACTCGGTGTGGCTTTCAGGTGGGTGGAATTCAGCGCAGGGCAGCACACATGAGGTGGCAACCTGATTAGAGTGTGTAATGATAAATTTATAGTGGGAGCTTTTAATCAGTGAGGTGGAAATAAAAGATAGAATAGGTTCCCACAGTCGTGCCCTGTTTCAGCAATCGGGTCGCTGTAGCTGTGGATGCATCCTATTCTGTTTTTATTAAAAAGAACTTCTGTCTTGAATTCCTTAAGCCTTCTTCCTTGCTAGTAGCACTGTGAGGCAATCAAATAGTTCTTAAAAATGGGATTTTTGTGTTTGTTTGCTTGTCTGTCATGGTATTTAGTTACAGACACATACAACCACCTCTGCTTTACATCTGTTTGAGTTTGCAAACTGGAAAATAAGACTTCAGTAATCCCGTAGTCTTTGCATATGGAATGGGTAAGTGGGATGATGATGAACCCTCGTATGTCAGTAACAGACTGAACGGGGCTCTTGAATACCTGCTGTGCTGTTAGTGCCGTCCTCTCGCAGGACTACAACTCCCAGTGTTCTTGTCACTTCAGACAGCACTGTGCTTTAATGCCACAGACAGTTTCCCACATGAACACAGTAAGCAGAAGGTATGATGCTGTGTGCTAAACAATGATTCCAGAGCTGTAGTTTGACAATACAAAGCATTTGGGAGCAGTCCCAGCTTAAGTGCTCCTGACCTTTCCCCCCGACCCTCCCATAACATCCTTTTGTACCGTGATTCAGGCCAGCAAGGTTCAGACTTCGGTGACTGCCCTGCTTTGGGCGCTGCTGGGATCTGCAGTGGTTTTGCTGGCATGGAGGGAGGATGGCATGGAAGTCGGCACAAGCAGGCGAGGGGGCAGCAGGGCTGCTTGTGGTGTTGCGCTGCTCTGAAGTCTTCACTGAACTCTGGTGCTGTTTGTGCCAGAGGCGGTGGGGCTGCCCTGAATGGCTAGGGCCCGCTGAACCTCTGTGAGTCCCACAGCTGAACTGTTGCAGCAGCTGACACTTTTCCTTCCCCTTTCAGTGGTCCTGCTGCTGCTCCAGCAGTACTGCATCCTCTCGCGCCTGCGGGATCTTTCGCTGAACCTGCTCAGCACATTAAACCAGCAGAAAACTACCTGCCCTCTCCTCTGCTGGGTTAATCAGGTTAAACTGGGTTATGGAGTGGTCCGCTAAGCTCCAGAATCAACGGAAATGTTTGTGTGAATTGGCATGGGGGAGGAGGTTAATACTCCTTCTGGAAGCAGTGAGCTTTTGGGTTGTCCCTGTGGAAGTCTGCTGAGTGCTGGAGCTCAGGATGCTTTGCTCAGCCGGTCATTCAGCTTCACCCTGGGAGGGCATCCAGCGGAGGAAGCAGGGGTGGGCAGCAAGGGGAGAGGAGAAGGTGCAGGAGCAGGTAGTGCTGCGTGTGCATTCCACTCGTTTGTAGTGGTACATCATTGCTTCTGTGCCTGCACCGCTCTTGGATTAGTATCCACACTGACACACAGAAATCACGTGGCTTCAAAGGAATTGGCACGGGAGTAAGTAGGAATGTAAAGACTGAGCTGTGGATGGGGGATTGGAGCCTGGCTTTGGATCCACGTGTGCTCTTACAAACCTGCGTCCTGGGTTTACATCCAGTCTGTAACAGTTTGAACTGACAGTTTTGACACGCTTTTACAGTCTCTGATGTGCCATTATTAATCCTTGTCCAGTTCTGCACTGAGCTTATTCTGAGAACTAACTGGTTGAAAAGAAACACTCAACCCTTTTTTTTTTTACTGTTTAATTTCTGGTCCAGGTCATCCCAGGGGCAAAGAAAGTCAAAAGTGTGTGTGAAAAAAGGTGTCTGGCATCTGCAGGGGTGGGACTGAAGTAGCCCTTCCCAGGTAGCTTTGATCCTGTTGGGGAATTGCAGCCTCAGCTCCAGAATCTTTGAAGTCCTGGGGGACCACCTGACCTTTCTTTAAGCTACAACTTGGACTACAGAGATTATAAGAAAGTCCCAAATACCTTCTCTTTTTTTTTTTATTTTGCCACTTCTGTGGTTGCAAAGATCTCTCTTCTAGGCCTGGTTTTGCTGTGTTTTAGTATCAATAATCATTTGTGGTGTAACATCCAATATTAGGTTCCCTTTGTCCCTAGAGGACTTGTCAGCATGAGTCTGATGTGGAGAGTGTTGAGAGCAAATCGCATCTGAAGATGTATTAAAGGTCGCATAGTGATGACGAGAGGGGCACGTCTTGCGCTCTTTTAGGTTAGCTGTTGGCACCGGGAAGGAGTCCTGCAGCGTTCGTGTCTCGGGAGAAGGAGTAGAGGCTGAAGAAGCCTGCTTGCAGTCCTCAAGTTTGTCGTTTGACTGGTGTGAGAAAAAAAAAGGCAGCAGTAGATGGAGACAAAGGTTTTCTTGATCGTTAGGCTGCTAGGCTCACATAAATAATAATTTTTCACAAGAATGTTTGCCCGGCTTCGCTAAGTGACTTTTGGTTTGCTTGGGGAGGACCTCTGTTGTCATCTGGATCAATGTCTTTTGCAGCGAAAGCAAATATTTGTCCTGGTGCTTAGCGTGGTTTGAGTATTCTCCTGTGGCCACACTCCTTCCCTTTGCCGTCCTCCTTTCCTTGTCAGCACTGTGCACCTTAGGCAGAACTGCCTTGATAGTACCCTTCAGGAAGATCAGGTTCCCTCTTGGAGCAGAGTACACCTTTTTGCAGCTGGAAGCGTAGCTGCTGTACCTGAGAGTTGTCAGAAACGCCAGCTACCGTACTGAACATCTTCCTCCAGAGTGTTGCATGTCAGTGTTCACCTACAGGTAATGTTCGTGGTAGTCGTCCTTTACCTCTGCTGCTCTTGAACTGCAGCACAACACAGGGTGTAGTTCAGCCCTGGTTTGCAGAGACCAGGGCTGATGTTAGTGGAAGCCTTTAATGTAGGTTTCCATGCCCCTTATTACCACTGTTAGAAAAATGGGGAATGGGCTTTAATTAAGAGTCTGTAAAATGAATTGATTGAAGAGCAGAAAGGGGAGTTTAAGAGTGAGTTTGTCATTAGGTGTTTGTGGTAGTCCAGATCTTCACAGCTCTGAGAGGAGTTCAAGTAGGATGCTTCACAAGAGAGCTTGGGGGGGTTGGGGTTTTCCCCTCTCCCTGTTAAATGTATGTTGTCAGGCAAGCTCCATGAACGGAGAGGGGAAGAAACCCAAAAACCCAACTTAGCATCATCTAGTACAGCTTTGGCTGCAAGATTTCCAAGGTTGGATTTCTTTTTTTGTGTAGAGATGTCTGGTTCTACACATACCTGAATGCAGTGAATAGGGTTTTCCATGGCAGACTGTAAATTTCTGGTTTGTTTTCTGAAGGCTGTATCTGGTAACTTCCTGAAGAATTTCTGTCTGTATGCAGAGTAGCTTTTGAATTCTGATAGTCAAACTTTTGGTTCCAGCTATCTTAAAAGCTTGCTAGTCCAGTAAAATAGACATTTAATTGGGTGTGTATTTGGAAATGCTCTGTTTTTGGAGTTACATAGCTGTGTGTGCTTATCCATGTGTATGTGTGGCTATGTAAATACATACAAAAGAGTTTATATATATTGTGTGTGTGTAGCACGAGTTGTCCTTAGCAATTTGTCAGCTTCAGAATTCCGTCTTTGCTTCCAGATGTGGTTGTAAGTTGTAGGACAACAGTTCACCTGTGGATATATATCTCTTTGTAACAGTTCCCTGTACTAGTGCTAAGGAACTGCTTTTCTTTCTTCCTAATGCAAATGCAGAGCACACCTCTTCCCACCCTCCCTCCCTGTTTTTCTTTGGTGTGGGGTTTTTTTTTTTTCCTTTTTATTAAAATCTGTGTCTTGGAAACAGTTTCCCAGTAAGTTCTAATCATGTTTATATTTTGTTTCCAGTAGAAATCGGAACTGAAATTATTCATCGACTTCTCCAAGCCTTTTGAAAAGTGACTAAATGCAACTGAGTCAGCTTGTCTGTGGGAATGAAGTGGCTGGGAGAATCCAAGAACATGGTGGTGAATGGCAGGAGAAGTGGAAGCAAGTCTTCTAATGACCATGCACAGAATCAGACCAAATTGCCACATGCAGGAAAGGAAAATCCGAAGACGGGCAAAAATGGGGTTGAAAGAAGATCAAGCAGATGTATGTACATGTTTATGTGGCTTAGCGCTGTACGTGATTGTCAGTTTGCAAGTCAGGCTTCTGTCTTGTCTTAATTCATGAAGAAGGCCTGCATGCAGCACGTAGCTATCATCAGAAGCATTAATTATGTTTGTATTTGTTGGATGTGTTAACTCACTGCAGGAATATAGATCTCTTCAAATCAATTTAAAAGTTAAGTGAGAATAACTGGGTGTAAATTAATTTTGAACTGGTACACGTATAGAATACAGGATTGTCACTGTGAGAACTAGTGGGATTAGAAATGGATAACATTGATCACTTAAACTGAAACAGCCCAAGTTTTAGTGAATGCACATGTAGAAGTAAACCCCATTTTGAATGAAGTCGCATGAATCAGTAGTCAGGAAATATCTTTAAGGAACATGGATTTTATTTTTGCTGTTGGTCTGGCATAAAGGACTAAGTACAAACTCAGACTAAGTCCTTTATTAAGATTTTGGGAAAATCAGGTTTGAAATGTTCATGGCTTCATCGTGTTTATAGGTCAGAAACTTTGGAGTCAGGCATGACTGAACTGTGTAGTCTGGGAGGATGCTTGTAGTTGGGGAGGGAAAGATTAATTAAGGACACCCATAAAACGTACTCTAAAATACTTTCTCCGTTGGCTGCTTTGTAAAATACCTGAAGAAACAGGAGCACAGTTAATTTTTCACCTTTGTTTTTATTCATCTTTCCTAATTGTTCTATGGTTTTTTTTGTCTCCAACCTGTGGCTTTCTGTCCCTGAGCATAGCTGGGCTTTATAACATTCCTTGCATGATACCTGATTTATGCTTTCTTATTTGCAGGTAGCAGTGCTTCAGGATTTGAGGGTCAGAGTCGCTATGTGCCTTCCTCTGGAATGTCTGCGAAGGAACTGTGTGAAAACGATGACCTAGCAACTAGTTTGGTTCTTGATCCCTATTTAGGTTTTCAGACACACAAAATGAATACTAGGTAACTTGTCTTTATTTTCTAGCAAAGAATTGATCTTCTTAGTTGATGTAATCAGAGCGAAACTGTGGAATTTCTTGCATGTGTATGAAAGTCTGGAAAAAAAAAAGCAGCTTCTGCCTTTAAAACGGTGTTGCATGTGAGGCTGGAACTCTGAGATCTGTAGCAGTGTTCGTTTGTAACGCTGTTGTAGGTCTTTGCCAGACCTCCTGTGTGTTGATGGTGTAGAACAGGTTGTTCATACTGTGTCCTGGCTTGAACGGTTAACTAATCCTAAGTTTTAAACCACTGATCATTGGTCATTTGGAATATTTCAGAGATGTTAGTGTTTGACTTCTCTGTTTATTTAATGTGCTCACGTGTTTTTTGGTGGTGGTTTGATTTAAAGAAATACTCCACCTCTTGCAACATCACAAGAAAGAGAGAATTCCTGAGCACTTCCGTGTTGGTGCCGCTTCATCTTAAGCTCTTGCAGACCGTGCTGGAGCGGTGCGACTTGGACGTGTCTGTGTGCGTGAGAGAAATCTGTGCACGCTGGGAGCTTCCTTACCAGAACTGCACGTACTTGTGCACTGTTGTGCGCCTTGTCTGAACGCTTCTGGTCGAAAGTCAGTACGGTCTGGGCGTTTAGTTGTCGCATGCTGCTTCCGGTTTTACCCATGTACCACTGATTATAAGACTGTTCTGTAGATCTTCATTAAGCTTTCATTCACATACAAGATCCGCATTGCTGGCGTAATGGAGAAGATTTATGTAAATGATAAGTTTCTGAAGACAGGAATCAGGCTTATTATTGAACAATAATAAGAGCTGGGGGTTCCAGGCAGCACATCATAGGAAACATGCTGCTCAACCCTTCAAATTGTTGCTGTGGCTGTTTTCAAAGAAAACCAGTTTACCCGTGCTGTGGGTAGACCAGAGGATTGGTTAAATAGATTTTTGTAAGTCTGTAACAAGCTGATCACTTCAAAAATGACTGCTAGGTTAATTGGGGTTGTCGCCTAATACACAGGGTTGCTGGTGTAACCTGATGGCGTGAGTTGCACGTGAAATTGCAGCAGTGTGGTCCTAATAACTGTAAAGACTGACTCCAAAGAGATTTTTATTTTTTTCCTGGAGAGTGCAACGGATGTTGTAAGAGGAATGCTTGAGGTCCCCTCCGTGTTGGCGCTTCCAGCAGCGCACTCTGCCCAAAACCGTGTCTAGGTAGATATTCTTACAGTTTGGTTCAGAACGTCTTTGTATCTCCAGCGGTGAATAGAGCCAAGTATGTGCTCGAAAGACGTTTTGTTGCAGGAATGGTCGTCTGCAGGTTACCCACAGGTAGTTAATTCTTACTCTTTTTGCTACAGAAATAGGGTATTCGTTGCTTAATAGTTGGAGAAGTTACTTTCATAAATGCTCTTTGCTGCTGCTATGCTTTCAACACCTAAAATACTACTTTTTATTACTAATTTGAATCATAAGACTGCACAAAGGCTATCATATTTTTTCCTGCCTCAGACTTGGAGAATAGTTACAGGCAGTCTTCAAGGACAATAGTTAATAACCTTGGAGCACTATGGGAAAGACTTAGGTGAGGCTTAAAACTTCTACCAGAAACACGTCTTCTTGCCTCTTTCTTAATGTCCTGTTGAGAGAGTTTCTGTTGTTGTTACAGTGAGTTTAAAGAAAGGCATTGGCATAGTTCTTGTTTATCTTTTTGGTATGTTGATGACATCTGGTGGTTGTTGTAGCTCTGTCACTTGGACCATCTTCCTTCCATCTAGTAAGCTGTAGTCTTTCTAGAGCTCCTGATTTACTGGTTTTGCATGGCTTTGAGGGAAGGTGGGGGGAAGCAAATACGAAAAGACTAGACCATTTTCAAAATACCGGATGCCAGTACCCAAATACATGATTGTAGCAGAAACTAAGATTTTCACCTTCTGTTAGGGCATCTTCTGCTTCAGTGTGACAAAGTCGTATTAGTTAGGTAGTTGGTGTGTTGAAGTGTGCTTAAAATAAAACAGCCACTTACGATGGCAAGCAAATATTTCCTGTTTGGTGGCTCTGATTTGTTTGAGGACATACTGTGGAGGTCACCATGCCAGCATCCCGCTTTGCTGTTGCAAACACCTAAGAGGTTTGTGTTTCCGCAGCTGTAGCATCCCTGTGTAAGTTGATGACCACTTACTGCACTCGTACCTTACTTCTGGAAGCCAAATCTGTATTTTTTGCATGTAGAAGTGTCTTCTGTATAAGCACTTTCAGTACTTCATTCATTCCTTTAGTTGAGAGTTTGTAAAGACCTCTTGTTTCATCCAGAGTATATTGATTAGAGGAAAAAAACCCTCATGTAACTGTAGTAAATATTTAGCTCATAGACAGAACATCTGTTTTCCATCTTACCTATATGGAATTAGTGATCTTGTGGTTGAGTGGTAACAAGAACTTTAGTTTTTTGGGCGGGGGGCATAAAAATGCCCTCCATCTTGGGAATTGGGCTCTTAGCTCTGTAAGCTCTCAAGTCTGTAATGTCTGAGAGAGCTAAAGACTAGTTCTCAAAGGATTACAGTCAGATCCCCCAATGAGCTTGGCCAGTGCTCCTCTGCACTGCCTTCTTGTTCCCAGGGATCTGATGGACAGCATAAAACGTAGCTCTGGAAATGTCTTCAGTGGCTTTACTCAAAAGTAACTTTTTTGGTCACCCTCTTGGATTTCTAGGAGAAAGCAGGTTGTTTTCAGAGCTTCTGTCCCTCTTTACGGGCCCTGTGGTGATTCTTTCGTCAAATTGGTAGCTCTTATCTTGACAAAATAGCAGGTTAGCAGGTAATAATAGAGAACCCAAACTGCATGTTAGGAAGTATTATCATGTCAAGTACAGCTGTTCTAAGAGCTTTTTGTACAGATCCTGTTGAGGTTTTTTCAGTGACAAAAACTATCCTGGCTGTAAGATTGATTAAATCTTAGACATGCCTGTTCTTTTTGTACAGGCATAACTGATCTTGCAAGCTGTTACTTCCTGGGATGAAGGTTGGCGGACACTAGAGAATAAAACTGACACTTGTAGAAAGCAAAGTGAATTCTTATCTTACCATCTTGTATTTTCAGATGCTTTTCCCTAGGCTGAGCGCTGAATCGTGAAGCTGCATGCCTTAATGTCTCCTCCGCTCATTATTATCTTGCATATGAGTGTGTAGTCCAGGAGAGTCTGGGGACGTTTCCTAACGCTGTAGTGTTGCTTTCAGTGAAGTTACAAACTGGTGTGTGGTCTGGGTGGTTTTGTCTAATAACGTGAGACTCGAGGACCAAGATTGAAGAATTTCCTTGTTTTCCATAGCAAACGAAGTCTCTGGGGATGACATACAGGAAGCTGCTTTCTCTCGGCACTGCTCCAGGACCAATTGCTGGCCTTGATGTAAACTGTCAGTAATTCCTGAACTTGACAGGGTACATCATTCTTTGCGCCTTAGAGTCACTGTTGAGCAATAAAGACAAAAAAGTCAAAGCAGTTCCATATCATGGGTCTGTGCTGATCTCTCCTGTGTTCCTCAGCTCATTTCAATATCATAATTCAAGGACTCAGTATTCATCTTGCACAGTAAAACAAGTCGTATGGGTTCTGCTAAATAAGGTCACGTGGCCATATAGTTCCACTGCAGTGTTATGGTGCTGTGGGGGTACTGGATTAGATGTACACAGCTCTTATGTAATGACATCCTGTTTCAAAATGAAGCTTTCACATTCTTCAGACCTCAGTGCCTGTGTATTTTCCAAAATTGTTTTGTTTGACTTCTGTGTAAAATCTGCTTTCTCCATTTTTTTTAAAGATTTTTGCTGATGTCTTTATAGTCCTTTAGCTTGCTCCTGGTTGTCTTTCTTCACTGTGTGGAATCACACACAGTGATTACATTTGAACCTAACAATTATAATTAGGTTAATTGGGTTATTTAAAAAAGACATTTATTTGTGAGCCATATTAGAGAGAAAGAAATGATGTGGCTATTAGAATTTTCTTTACTTCTGTTCTAGGCTGTATTGGACTTCTGACCACACTGGTGCATGTATAGTTCCAGTTCAAGAAATTTAAGTAATGTGGATTACTTTCTTTCTTAAAAATGCCATTTTGAGCTTTGACCTTTAAAGGATGTGGGGTTTTTTTCCAGTTAACAACACTGGAGACTAAACACAGAACAAGTTGATTTTTATATAACTGGCTTTTAATTAAGATACCCATACTACAGGGTTGGGCAGGGGGGAAGCCAAAATCTATGTTAACTAAATTATTTTTTATCCCCACCTATAACAAAAAAGTAGATGATTTTCAGCTCTTGTTGTGCTGTCTTGAATGCTTAACAGCCTTGCAGTTACAGCTTTTGTGCTGGATCTCTGGTATTAGATGAACAGTAACTTGCTGTCTTTCCATAGCCACTTAAATAAAAATACCATCCACCAAAGAGGCTAATGGGATGCTGTGTTTTGATGAATTCGCTCTTCTTGATGTTTCCTAGTCAGAAGTGAAATAGGTTTAGAAGTACAACTCTGTTGTGCACTGGTACACTTTGTGGAGTTCCGTACTGGATCTCTTGCAGGATCAGTTTATCCTTTTTGTTCAAACTCACTGCTCTCAGTGACTGAGTGAGGTACTGTGCTTCTGAACTTACCAGAAACTCTCCTTTAACTTCCTTTATAGGCAAGCATCTCACTGACCTTTGGCTTTATACCTTGGAGTTTCAAGATTCTTTAAGTATTCCCGAGGTAAGAGAAACTTGAGAGAGAGAAAGAGCTTTGTTTCCCCAAGCCATTTTCCTGTGTCTTTCTTATTAAGACCACCTCAGTTTGCCCTCAGCTGGGATAAGATCATCATCTAGCTAATTTTGAAATTGCAATAGCCATAGCTTTTTTGGATCTTGTTGACTAGGGAAAAATAAATATTTCCTAGGGAGGTGTGAAAAGTTTCTGTTCTGCAGCTAGAGAGGAAGAAAGGCTGTTATTATAAGAGCTGTTCATTCTTAGGTTACTTTTAACAACAGACTGTTTTGCAGCAGACTCCATGCTCTGTGAGACCTGACCCCTAAAGCTGTTGGTAGGGTGGCTCAAGGAGTCTGTGCCTGTGAGCACATTCAAACACCAGTGTGTCTTGTTCAGTTTCCAGGATGGAATCTAATAAAGGTGCTGTTCAGAGGAGCAGACCAGAAGTTTGGATAAACAATTCTGATTTTAATTGACTCTCTGTTCAGAGACTGGGTTGACTGGTTTGTTTTGCTGGTTTTCTTGTGCTCTTTCTATCTCTCTATTTCTCTTCTTTGAACTGGTCTCCTGTTTTACTGACACTTAAAAGCCAGATTCTTTGGCTCAGTTATGTAGAACTTCAGCCGTGGGGTCTTTTCAGGCTCTCTTCATGGTGGTGCTCAAAAACAGTCAAGTAGACTTTTACAGCAGATGAATAGTTTTGGGGCTTTTTTTAATGCAGTGTGTAAGTGAGGAAGCCCTGTAACAACATCCAGATGATAGGGTTTAAGGTTGTTTCTCAAACCCGATTGGCTGGTAGGTAGTGCTGGTGAGGACTAATGTGTCGACTGCTCTTTAACCATACTCCTGGGAGAAGTGTCTATCACCAGACCTTCAAATTCTTAAAGAACACTCGAATTCTAGGCTTTCTTGGCGTATTGGTTGCTGCTGTGTCTCAAATCAGAAGGTTTCTTGTAAAGTCTGTATGGAGATACACCGGTGAAAGTACCAAGGCTTTCATGAGGTGTCTGGGCTGTAGTATTCTGGATTAGCTCGTAAACTTCATAGGCTCTCGGTGCAGTTTACATGTGCTGTGGAGCCGTGAGCAACTCGCTAACTCGGGCTCAGGGTGCAAAGTGGCATTCCGGTTCATTGATTGAGGAACCCTTGAAGTGAAATGCTGTACATCATGGTGTTGGCTTCCAGCATCTTCCCATGTACTTGTGGACACTTCCTGCTTGTTTGGATTCCTGTTTATCTTTTCTCGTTATCTGTCTAGTCACAATGTAAAAAATACCAGTACAGCCTTTCGATAGAGGTGCTGCAGGAGGTCCTTGGTATTAATTTTTGAATGCTTGGGTGCCAGAGTCACGGGTTTTGACAAAACCCAGGCCTGTTTCAAGTTTCAGATGCTTGGCATACAGCGTAACATTAATCTCGCCTTTTAACGATGGGAGGTTTTTAGGGTCTCGTCACCCCCTTCCTGCTTCCAGCCTACTTTTGGTCTTTTCAAGGCTTGGGCATATGCACTACCTGTTCTGCTTCTGGGGAATGAGTTTCTGCTAGACATTTAAAGGAGTTCCATCAGCAGTGTGGAATGCCCGAGACCGAGAACCTGTAGAAAAACCTGCTAAATGTGATGTGTGGAGATAGGTGGGTGACTTTGGAAGGGTTGGGGCCAGTTTCTGACCTGCCTGAGGTATCTAGTCAGGTAGATCTCTAGTCAGCCTCTGAGAATGGGATATTGTGAAAGATCTGAAATATGAGTGTCACTTTGGGGCTCTAAGATGTGTTCCTCATTGCTAGAAAACCAGTTGTAGACCAGTTGGAGCGAGTCCAGAGGAGGCCATGAAGATGATCAGAGGGCTGGAGCCCCTCTGCTGTGATGAACGGCTGCGCGTGTTGGGCTTGTTCAGCCTGGCGAAGCGGAGGGTC